>NC_090741.1:61747163-61762163 GCF_036898095.1 Palaemon carinicauda
GTCAGAAGTTAAAGGCTATTCATTAAGCAGGTTAAAGTGACTATATAAAGTCTTCCATTATGCTTAGTAGTCTGTAGCTGTGTATTATCAATCACAAACTACCTGTGACAGGTCGTGTGACCAGAAGTCGGCAAACTTTTATTAGCTAAAATCCGACTACTCGTGGACTCAGTCAGCAAACTATAATTAGCTACAATTGGATAAGTTGAGGACACACAGAAGTATAATGAGCTAGAATATTATTAGTCTTGGGCAGTTAGCGAACTATAATTAACTATATCGTGACTAGTTTTGGCACAGTCAGTGAATTATAGTGAGCTAGCATGCTACTAGTCATGGACACAGTCCGCAAACTATAATTACCTAGAATACGATTAATTGTGGACACAGTTGGCAAACTATAATGAGCTAGAACACTACTAGACTTGGACTGTCAGCAAACTATAATTAGTTAGAATACGACAAGTTGTGGAAACATTCAGCGAATTATCATGATCTAGAAAGCGATTAGTCGCTGACACAATCAGAAAACTATAATTTGCTAGAATGCGACTAGATTTGGACATGGATGGCGAACTATAATGAGCTAGAGTGCATCTAGTCGTGGACACAGTTGGCAAACTAATATGAGCTAAAATGCGCTTAGTCGTGGATAGTCAGCGAACTATGATGAGCTAGAAGGCAACTAGTTATGGACACAGTCGCCAAACTATAATAAGCTAGATTGTGACTGATCGTACAGACAGTCGACGAACTATAGTTAGCTAAAATATGACTAGTTGCTATCATAGTTAGCGAATTGTTATCAGCCTGAAACAGTCAGCAAACTATAATTAGTTAGAATGGAACTAGTCGTGGGCACAGTCGCCAACTATGAGCTAAAATGCTACTAGTCTTGGATAGTCAGTGAACTGCAATTAACTAGAATGCGACTAGTTTTGGATAAACGATGAATTATAATGAACTAAAATGTGATCAGTTGGGGACTCAGTTGGCAAACTATAATTAACTAGAATGTGACTAGTTGAGGATACAGTCCACGTACTATAATGAGCTAGCATATTTATAGACAGTCAGCGAATTATAATTAATTAGAATATGACTAGATGTGGAAACATTCAGCGAATTATAGTGATCTAGAAAGCAACTTTCGTTGACAAAGTCGGCAAACTATAATTAGTTAGAATGTGACTAGTTGTGAACACAGTCGACGAACTATAATGAGCTAGAATGCGATTAGTCATGGACACAGTTGGCGAACTACTATAATGAGCTAGAAGGCGACTAGTTATGGACACAGTCGGCAAACTAAATATGAGCTAGAATGCGACTAGTCATGGACACAGTCAACGTACTACAATTAGCTAGAATGCGACTAGTTGTGGACACAGTTGGAGAACTATAATGATCTACACTGCGATTAGTTGTGGACACAGTTGGAAAACTATAATGAGCTAGAACGTGACTGGTCGTGGACACATTCGTTGTACTATAATTAGCTAGAATGCATCTAGTTGTGGACACATTGGGCGAACTATAATGAGCTAGAATGCTGCTAGTCATAGACACCGTCAGTAAAGTATAATGAGCTAAGATGCTGCTAGTCGTAGTCACCGTCAGTAAACTATAATGAGCTAGGATGCAGCTTAGTCGTAACCACAGATGGCTAATCATAATAAGATCGAATGCTAATAGTCTTGGACAGTTAGCGAACTATCATTAGCTAGAAATTGACTAGTTGTAGACACAGTCGACGAACTATAGTTAGCTAAAAAAGTGACCACTTGTGGGCACAATGTGTTAATTAGGTATTCCATGTCTACCTTTGTGACCATATTGTGCTGCTAGTCAGAGAGCAGATCTGGGAAAAAACACCATCAGATGACCATTGGCGATAATTAAGCTCCATACGATTCTACAGCGATGCGAACTCCTGTGCGACCTAAACAAATTCCATTTCTTTTAATTTCGAGCTCTCCTGGAAAAGGGCCTAGATGAAACCAATAACCACTAGTCTTAAAATTTCAAAATATTCTTTAAATTTGTATTTCTATCACCTCTTACATGACCAAGGTCTTAAATATTAAGTGTTCCTAATTGCCTCAATAACTTCTTACAGACAAAAGGAATTCAAAATATCAACAATCACTGGGGACCTCAGTACAACCTGTGCTATGCCTGTTCTGTCCCCTACGACTACATAATCAAGCAGGAGACGTTTGATGAGGATCTCCAGTACCTGACTGACAAGCTAAATATAACCGAGGTCAAGGTCAGCCTCAAATCAAACCGCTTCGGCGAATCGAACAAGACCTACGAGGATCACTTCAGAGATATACCCAAGGACCTAATCAAGAAAATCTTGAATCTTTATCGGCTTGATTTTCTCCTATTTGGTTATAAGGTGCCAAAATTCTTCAAAGATCTCTTGTCACCTCAGAGATAGTGTTCAAATGTACAGTAGTTTCATATTTCCAACATGGGGATTAAATATGATTTTTGATGATGTAAAAATATATTGAAACCAGCGTTTATGTGATCAAATGTGATTTTGGATTTTGTGAATTTTATCTAAACACAATGGCAGATGTATTTAGATGTATAATAGTTGTCAAGTATACTTGAAAATAACTAACGAGTGTATTAAAAGACAGTAATCTATATAACTAAAACATGAACTTACTGAAACGGTAATCAAATGAGTAATTGTACTTGAAGATATGTATCAAGTTTACCTAAAGAAAATAATGATCTGCATTTTGAAATTCAAAGATAGTGACCATGAGTATTCAAAGAGAATAGTCAGGAATTTGTAAACGGGTACAAATACTGACAATAGTCAAATTTATCTAAAAGGTAGTCAAGTATATTTATTTTTGCCTGTCTACAGATTTTACTTCTATCTACGTCTCCTCTCAGTCCTGTCGTAGCCCTTCCTTTCTCCAGCAGCAAGTCAGGATTTTCCCTTCTGAACTCCTTTATCTCCTTTCAGTCCTCTCGTAGGCCTTCCTTTCCCCTGGAGCAAGTCACGATTTTCCCTTCTGAACTCCTTTATCTCCTCTCAGTCCTCTCGTAGGCCTTCCATTCCCCTGGGGCAAGTCACAATTTTCCCTTCTGAACTCCTTTATCTCCTCTCAGTCCTCTCGTAGGCCTTCCATTCCCCTGGGGCAAGTCACGATTTTCCCTTCTGAACTCCTTTATCTCCTCTCAGTCCTCTCGTACGCCTTCCATTCCCCAGGGGCAAGTCACGATTTTCCCTTCTGAACTCCTTTATCTCCTCTCAGTTCTCTCGTAGGCCTTCCATTCCCCGGCGGAGAGGCACAATTTTCCCTTCTGATCTCCTTTATCTCCTCTCAGTCCTCTCGTAAGCCTTCCATTCCCCAGCGGCAAGTTACGATTTTCCCTTCTGATCTCCTTTATCTCCTCTCAGTCCTCTCGTAGGCCTTTCATTCCCTAGCGGCAAGTCCCGATTTTCCCTTCTGAACTCCTTTATCTACTCTCAGTAGAAAGTCACGATTTTCCCTTCTGAACTCCTTTATCTCCTCTCAGTCCTCTCGTAGCCCTTCCATTCTCCAGCGGCAGGGAAAGTCACGATTTTCCCTTCTGAACTCCTTTATCTCCTCTCAGTCCTCTCGTAGGCCTTCCATTCTGCAGCGGCAGGGAAAGTCACGATTTTCCCTTCTAAACTCCTTTATTTCCTCTCAGTCCTCTCGTAGGCCTTCCATTCTGCAACGGCAGGGAAAGTAACGATTTCCCCTTCTGAACTCCTTTATCTCCTCTCAGTCCTCTCGTAGGCCTTCCATTCTGCAGCGGCAAGGCAAGGCACGATTTTCCCTTCTGAACTCCTTTATCTCCTCTCAGTCCTCTCGTAGGCCTTCCATTCTGCAGCGGCAAGGCAAGGCACGATTTTCCCTTCTGAACTCCTTTATCTCCTCTCAGTCCTCTCGTAGGCCTTCCATTCTGCAGCGGCAAGGCAAGGCAAGATTTTCCCTTCTGAAATCCTTTATCTCCTCTCAGTCCTCTCGTAGCCCTTCCATTCTCCAGCGGCAAGGCAATATTTTCCCTTCTGAACTCCTTTATCTCCTCTCAGTCCTCTCGTAGCCCTTCCATTCTCCAGCGGCAAGGCAAGATTTTCCCTTCTGAACTCCTTTATCTCCTCTCGTAGGCCTTCCATTCTCCAGGAGCAAGTCATGATTTTCCCTCCTGAACTCCTTTATCTCCTCTCAGTCCTCTCGTAGGCCTTCCATTCTCCAGCAGCAAGTCATGATTTTCCCTTCTGAACTCCTTTATCTCCTCTCAGTCCTCTCGTAGGCCTTCCATTCTCCAGCAGCAAGTCATGATTTTCCCTTCTAAACTCCTTTATCTCCTCTCAGTCCTCTCGTAGCCCTTCCTTTCTCCAGCAGCAAGTCATGATTTTCCCTTCTGAACTCTTTATCTCCTCTCAGTCCTCTCGTAGGCCTTCCATTGTCCAGAGGCAAGTCATGATTTTCCCTTCTGAACTCCTGCATCTCCTCTCAGTCCTCTAGTAGGCCTTCCTTTCTCCAGAGGCAAGTCATGATTTTCCCTTCTGAACTCCTTTGTCTACTCTCAGTCCTCTCGTAGCCCTTCCTTCTCCAGAGGCAAGTCATGATTTTCCCTTCTGAACTCCTTCATCTCCTCTCAGTCTTCTCGTAGGCCTTCCATTCTCCAGCAGCAAGTCATGATTTTCCTTTCTGAACTCTTAATCTCCTCTCAGTCCTCTCGTAGGCCTTCCATTCTCCAGCAGCAAGTCATGATTTTCCCTTCTGAACTCCTTTATCACCTCTCAGTCCTCTCGTAGCCCTTCCTTTCTCCAAAGGCAAGTCACGATTTTCCCTTCTGAACTCCTTAATCTACTCTCAGTCCTCTCGTAGCCCTTTCTTTCTCCAGAGGCAAGTCATGTTTTTCCTTTCTGAACTCCTTCATCTCCTCTCAGTCCTCTTGTAGGCCTTCCATTCTCCAGCAACAAGTCATGATTTTCCCTTCTGAACTCCTTTATCTCCTCTCAGTCCTCTCGTAGGCCTTCCATTCTCCAGTAGCAAGTCATGATTTTCCCTTCTGAACTCCTTTATCTCCTCTCAGTCCTCTCGTAGCCCTTTCTTTCTCCAAAGGCAAGTCATGATTTTCCCTTCTGAACTCCTTTATCTCCTCTCAGTCCTCTCGTAACCCTTCCTTTCTCCAGCAGTAAGTCATGATTTTTCCCTTCTGAACTCCTTTATCTCCTCTCAGTCCTCTCGTAACCCTTCCTTTCTTCAGAAGCAAGTCATGATTTCTCCTTCTGAACTCCTTTATCTCCTCTCAGTCCTTTCGTACCCCTTCCTTTCTCCAGCAGTAAGTCCAAAACTACCCTTATGAACTCCTTTATCTCCACTCAGTCATCTCGTAGCCCTTTCTCTCTCCAAAAGGAAGTCCCGGTCTTCCCTTCTGAACTCCTTTATCTCCTGTCAGTCTTCTCGTAACCCTTCCTTTCTCCAGAAGCAAGTCATGATTTTCCCTTCTGAACTCCTTCATCTCCTCTCAGTCCTCTCGTAACCCTTCCTTTCTCCAGCAGCAAGTCAGGATTTTTCCCTTCCGAACTCCTTCATCTCCTCTCAGTCCTCTCGTAACCCTTCCTTTCTCCAGCAGCAAGTCAGGATTTTTCCCTTCTGAACTCCTTCATCTCCTCTCAGTCCTCTCGTAACCCTTCCTTTCTCCAGCAGCAAGTCAGGATTTTTCCCTTCTGAACTCCTTCATCTCCTCTCAGTCCTCTCGTAACCCTTCCTTTCCGAACTCCTTTATCTCCTCTCAGTCCTCTCGTAGCCCTTCCTTTCTCCAGAAGCAAGTCATGATTTTCCCTTCTGAACTCCTTTATCTCCTGTCAGTCTTCTCGTAACCCTTCCTTTCTCCAGAAGCAAGTCCTCGCGTTGTTACTTTCTTTGTATAATCATCGTTTCTTTATATGCTGGATTATCTGCGTGAATGTTGATCACCTTACTGTTATCATCTATAGCTTTGGTATCTACTTTCACACTATGATTGGATTTGAAAATTAGATGTGGTAGGAATATGCAGTAAAATTCAGCAACAACAACAATAACAACAATTGCAGCTGTTTCTGGCCCTCTGCAAGTCAAAGGCCTCATGTACAGTATATTGTATGGTAAGGCAATTTTGGACATGTGGAGGATTAATTTTATTTTAATTTATTTTTTTTGTTTGCCAAATCAAGAGAGAGAGAGAGAGAGAGAGAGAGAGAGAGAGAGAGAGAGAGAGAGAGAGAGTGTGAGTGTGTTTATTTAAGTTTTGTCAGAGAGAGAGAGAGAGAGAGAGAGAGAGAGAGAGAGAGAGAGAGAGTGTTTACAGTATTGGCTTTAGTTTTGTCACAGAGAGAGAGAGAGAGAGAGTTGTTTTAGTATTGTTAAATAGACATATTTTATTTGCTTTAGCTTTGTCATTAGAGAGAGAGAGAGAGAGAGAGAGAGAGAGAGAGAGAGAGAGAGAGAGTGAGTGAGTGAGTGAGTGTGGGTGTTTATTTACTTAAGTTTTGTCAAACCGCAAGAGAAAGAAAGTGTTTATTTGCTTTAGTTTTGTCAGAGAGAGAGAGAGAGAGAGAATTTCATGTGCTTTAGTTTTGTGTGATCACGCGTGCGCGAGAGAATGTGTGTATGTGCGTTTGTGTGTGCGTGTTTTGTGTGTCCGCGGTGCGCGCCGAAGAACAAGGATAATTAGCGAATGATTGTTTGAAGTTGGAAAGATTGTTGCTATATTTGAGGTTGTTTGTTTACATTTTTTAGCTAGGATAGGCGGTGATGAATGTCTTGGGCGAAAGCATTAGATCTTGGACGATAGAAGGAGTCGGTTCTGCATTTTTTTTGTTCTTCGGAAGCCGGCTGTTAGTGTTTTTATGTTCTGAGTAAGTACTGTTTTTATTTATTTTTGTTAGGCACGTTCATGAGTGATAGAAAGTTTATTATTTATCTTTGATTATAGTGCGATAGTTAAGTTAGGAGTGTTCATAAGTGTTTTTCTTTTTTATTTTGGCAGGCCGCGATTCCTCCTTTGGAGAGTTATTTTTGAATGCCGATCTTTAGTTGACGACCTGGCCTGTATTAGATTGTTTTAAGACTGCTCAGATTGATTTATTTGTTGACGACCCGGACCGAATTTACTTCTGATTGCTGTTGATGATGATGATACCGATGAGGAGGATGATGATGATGATTACGCTCACGGACTAAATCAATGAAAACATTTTTGTATTGACTGAGTGTCAAGTGTTGCCATATTGTGGCGTTGCAACCGAGTTGTGGGGTTGGGCTATAAAAGGACTGTTGGCCCTTGTGTGGACAACGACGTCCACATATAAACAAATATTGGTTTTGGTGTGTCACGTGTGTGTGGATAAAGAGTTCCACTCATAAACAAATATTGGTTTTGGGTGTGGTAATTTTAAGTTGTTAGGGTTTTTTTTTATTTGAATGGTGTTACGGTTGTATATTTAATATTGTTTATGATTCGTGATAAGTGTTTTTTTGGTTTATGATTGCGTTTACTTTTAAGAATATAGTGTTAAGGTTATGTTTTGTTTTCATTTTCCTTCTGTCCAAGAGTCCAGTTTTAAGTAGAGTCAGGGGAAAGTTTGTATTGTGGGATATTGAGAAAGTAGGAGTGATCAAGGGTGTGGGGGGGTTGTGTTTGTTTACATCCCGCTACATAAATTTGGTGCCCGAACAGGGACGACTGTTGAAGGTGGGATTGAAACTGGACTTTTGGACAAGGGTAAATAGGTTTGAAAAATACTTAAAATATTAAAGGTATTGAAATGGAGTTAATGGAAGAACAGTTGCATATTTTAAAGGAGGAATTGCGGTTGTCTAATGAGCGAGAGGAGAGGTTGTTGTTGGAGAATGCGAGGTTAAGTAGTGAGAATGAGGAGATGCAAAGGAAACTTAGGGAACTTCAGGGAACTGTAGAGAGAGTGGAAGAGGGTGTTGAGATGAGGATGCGAGAAAATGAGAAACGAATGGAAGCTATGATAGGGCAAGTAATGGGGATGATGAAAACTGTTATAGGTGAAGGTGCAGTCGGAGGAGTGGCTTCTGCTTCTGGTAACGGGTTGATTGTGGAAGAGGATAGGGTAAGTGATAATGGGGACGGTAGTGATAGTGATATTGAAAGTAAAGGGCCTAGACATAGTAAGATTGGAACGAATGGTGATAGGAAGAAGGAGAAGAAAGGTAAAGATAATGTGAAGAAAGAAAAGAAGAAAGGTCAGGGTGTGAGTGAGGATGATCATGATTGGGTGAAGGTGGTAAGTAAGAAAAAGGTTAAGAAGGGAATAGTTAAAGATAGGACTTTGAGTGTAGAACTAGATTCATTGTATTCAAATGAAGAAGGCAACAAGAAGGGAGTAGACAGTGAAGATAGTAGTGAGAATGAAGTAGAGGAAGTTTGTAAGACAGTGTTTATGAGAGAGGTACCTAGGTGTGAAAGGTTTAATGAACATAGCAGTAGGGATGTATATGACTTCTTTAGGGAATATGAAAAGTTTTGTCAGGCTAAGTATGGGGATAGTAAGAGAGTTTGGGCTAGGGAGTTGGGAGAATTTTTGTCAGGATATTTGTTGACGATGTATGGGGTGATAATGAGTGTAGGAGAGGTTGAGTATGAAAGTGTAAAGAGGAGGATAATTGAACAGGTAAAACGTATGAAAGGTAGTGTTAAGTATAAGCGAAAAAATGATTTTGATGAAGCACAAATGAAGGTGGGTGAAGCAATCTCGATGTATGTATGTCGGTTAGAAACATTGGCTAGAAAGAAGTATGGGGACGAAGGAATAAATGAAAATAAGGAACTAATGAAGAAGTTTTTGGGTACAGTACCAGAGAGTGTGTGTGAGTTTATTAATTTGAAACGGAAGGAGAAAATGAGGTGGACTAGAGAGAGATTGACTTGGGATGATATTTTAGAGATAGTTGAGGATTACGAGTTGGATAGGTGTATGAAAGAAAGTAAATCTGTGAGTGTAAGAACTGGAATGGAGGAATGTGTGCCAGAATTTGGTAGTTTTAGAGATGCTGTTATGAGAGGGCCAATGAGGGCAGCTGATAGTGTAATAGATAGAAGTGTTAGGGTGAGTAATGTAGGAATACCCATGCCGAGAAATGACGGGTTTAGACAGGGAAATCAAATTTGGAGAGATAGAAGTGCTAGTACGCAGCAAGTTAGGTTAGGTAGTGGTATCCGTGAAGAGAGGTGTTATAGGTGTGGGAAGGTAGGACATAAAAAGAACGAGTGTAGATGGGCATTAGGAGCATGTTTCGGGTGTGGAGAGACAGGGCATCGTATTAGCGACTGTAAGAAAGAGAAAGTGGTTAAGTGTTATCGGTGTGGTATGACTGGACACATAGCGAGTGGATGCCGTAATAATCGTATGAATGTAATTTGTGGTAATTGTGGTAAGGATGGTCATTATGCTAGAATGTGCAAGGAGCCGCGGGGTAAGTGTACTGAATGTGGTGCAGATGGGCATGTAGCTAGGGTTTGTAGAAAGAAGGGATCAAGTCAGCCGGGATGTTCGGGAAACTAATTAATCAGAGGGTTCAGCTGGGTGAGTCCTCGTGTGTGTGGGGAGTGAATGTGATGCATGTTCGTGAGGGGTTATTGCATGAAGATGTGATGGGAGAAAGAGCACATGATTGCATGAGTGTGAAAATGATTTTTAATGGTGTAGAGTTGGTTGGTTTGATTGATACTGGTTGTGGTGTCAATTTAATGTTTAGGAATGCATATGATAAAGTAAAAGAGGTTTGTGAATTTAAGGGATGTAAGGGTGAAGTAAAAGGTATTGGTAATTTGCGTATGCCTGTGCAAGGAAAGTTGCGGGAAAATGTTATGATTGGGGGGCTGATGATGGAGGATAATGATTTTTACGTGGTTGAGGGAGCGAATGAGAAATATGACGTACTGCTTGGGTATAAATTTCAGAAAAAATGTGGTATGATTGTACATCCAAGTGTAAATATGATTGAAATAAAGGTTAAAGGTAATATTTGTGGGGAATTTTATTTAAAGGAAGACGGCAGAGTGAGTACGAAGGTGTGGAAGGGAGTGCCATTGGTAGCAAGGGAAAGTGTAAAGTTATCGGGTAAGAAAGGTGAGGTTATTAGTGTAAAAGTTGCATGGCCGAGCAGTCTGGGAATTTCAAATAGTGACAAGGATGAATATGTAGTGGAAGGTATGGAAGCAGGTAATTTGGTGAAAACGAGTGCGTATGTATATGATGGTGTTATGAATATGCAGGAACCCAAGGTGTATGTAAGGTTGTTGCCGAGTGTTAGGAGGAAGAGAGTACGTGGAATACGTGAGGGCGATTGCATGGGATGTATGTATACACTGATCAATGTAGAGGATGGAAGATATGTTAAGGCGAGACAGGTAATGGCTGGTAAGGTAAAGAACAATGACGATTGGGATTACGATACGTTGAAAGGAAGAATTAAGTTAGATGAGAGTATAAGTGAGGTCGAAAGGGAACGATTGCTTAAGATGTTATGGGATAAGCGGAGAGTTATGAGTCTCGGTGACGATGATTGTGGGGGGTCAGACCTGCCAGAATTTAGAATAGTTCTCAGTGATGATACCCCCATATATCAGCGTCCCAGGCATTTTTCTCCGCCTATTGCCAAGGAGATAGAGGAGCAGTGTCAGGAATTAGAGCGTATGGGTGTAATAGAAAGGAGTGAGAGTGCCTGGAATAGCCCTATTGTCCCTGTACGAAAGCCTGATGGAAGTTTACGTATGTGTATTGATTATAGGAAGGTGAATGAGGTGACTGTTAAAGAACGTTTTCCAATGAATGTGGTGTCTGATTGTGTTTATAAGATGCATGGAATGAAAGTTTTTACTAAATTAGATTTGGTGCGGGGCTATTATCAGATGCCTCTAGCAGAGGGGAGCAGTCCCATTACCGCATTTTCAAGTACAAATTGTCACTACCAATTTAAAAGGTTGAGTTTTGGTCTTGCTAATGCGCCTGCTGCCTTCCAAAGAGCGATGAATGTTGTATTGGCTGGTTTCGATCGACAGAAGGTGACTGTTTTTATAGATGATATTCTGATTGCGAGCGAGACTGTTGAGGAACATATGCGGTTGCTTGAGGCAGTGTTGAGGCGGTTAATTGAAGTTGGTGTGAAAATTAAGCTTGAGAAGTGTACGTGATTGTCCAGGAGGTGGAATTTCTTGGGCATGTAGTGGGTGAATCTGGTATAAGGAAGAGTGACAAGTTTGTGAATAAGGTGCGAGAATTTCCACGTCCCCGGACTGTGCGTGAGTTGCGAGGTTTTCTTGGTTTGGTTGAGTTTGGGCGCAAGTTTGTTAGAGATTGTTCAGGTATAGGGAAGCCTTTGAATGAATGGACGGGTAAAAGGAATAGTACAAAATTAAAATGGGATGATCGGATGATAGAAGCGTTTGAAAGGTTGAAGGAAGAGGCCGCGAAAGACGTCACTTTGGCATTTCCAGACTACAGTGAAAATGCGAATATGCTAGAGTTGTATACGGATGCGAGTGGGGTTAGTATGGGTGGTTGTTTGGTTCAAATGCAGAGAGTAAATGGAGAAGAGCAATTGAGAGTAATAGCGTATGTTAGTAAAGCGTTTAATAAAGCTGAGCGGAAGTATTCGACGATTGACAGGGAATTGGCTGCAATACGATTTTGTGTGAAAGCATTGAAAGTATTTTTGTATGGTGTAAAATTCATTGTGCGTACTGACCATCAGCCCCTAGTGTACATGATAAGGAAAGAGTGTGTGAATGCAAGGGTTGCTAGGACCATAGAGGATTTGAATGAATTTGATTTTAGGTTAGAATATGTACCGGGAAATAAGAATGTGATAGCGGATGCGATGTCGAGGATGCATGGGAGGATGGAAGATAAAGAGAGTAATCAGAATTTTGAAAGGTTGCCTGAAGGTTTAGTTGTGGAGCAGAGTTGTGAAGGGGAAGATATGGTATATAAGTGTATCCTAATGGGTTTAAGTAAGTTGATACAAGAGGGTTTAAATACGGAAATACCAGGTAGTGTAAGCGAGCTTAAAAGAAGGGTGATGAATGAAGTGTCAAAAGAAATGGTATATGAGGAGGAGAGTAGTGTACTAGAAGGGGAAGTATTATCAAAGATATTAATGGTGGTAAGTATGTTGTATGGTGTAACTGTGTATTTGTATTTTGGATGGAATCGACCGATGGAATATAGGGCATGTAAGGAGAATGATAGGGAATATATCTTGAGGATGCAATATAATGAGGAATGTTGCAAATTGTTGAGTGAGAAGGATAATGGTGCAAGTGACCTTAATCTAAGATATGACGGTATAGAGGACAGTGAATATGATGATGAACATATTGGTGAAGTGAGCGATAGAATTGAAAGGAGAGTAAATGTATGTATGCATGGTGTAAAAGGAAGGATGATGACATATGTGAATATAAATGAGAATGAATATTGTAGTTTAATTGATACGGGTGCTCAAGTGTCATTAGTAAATGAGTCTGTTATCAGGGAAATTGAGAGGTACAATTGGGAAGTGAAAAGACAGTGTACGAGTGTGAGAATTCATGGAATAGGTCAGGGAAGTTTACTTGTTTGGGAAGAAGTGAGGTTGAAGGTGAAACTAGGGAGTATGGAAGTTGAACATAATTTTATTGTAATGGGAGAGAATGAAATGCCTAGTTGTTTTTTGATGGGAATAGATTTTTTGAGGTTGCACCATGTGTCAGTTGATGTTGGTAAAGGTTTGCTTTCAAAGAATGGCTGTAAGGTAATAGTAATTGAGGATAATAGTATATTCATGGCAAATTTTGTTGGCATGATTGATATTGCAAAAAGTGAAGATGATTTGTTGAGCAAAGAGGAGGTGGAAGAAATGCAAGGTGAATGTTTAGAGATAAATAGGTTACGTGAATGTATTTTAAAAGGTATTAGGGTGGAAGAATGGCCGTGTGATTTGGAAGCGTATAAGAAAGTTGTTAAAAGATTTATTGTTTGTAAGAATATTGTGTATTTTTTGCATAGGGGAATGGATGAAGATATATATGTTCCTGTATTTCCAATGCATGCAGCTGTGGGTATGTGTATGGTAGTGCATGACAGGTATGGGCATATGGGGAAGAATAAATTGTGGGAATGCATGCGAGAGAGGTTGTTTACGCCTGGGTTGAGTCAAATTTGTAGGGATGTAGCGACTACTTGTGAGGATTGTCAGAAGGGAAAATATCAGAGCATGCATGCAAGTCCGCCTGTTTTGAGGTTACGTATGAAAGAGCCATTTGAGATGTTTGTGATTGATTGTGTTTCGTTGCCTGTGACTGCGAGGAGACGTGTGGGAATGATTGTCATGGTCGATCATATGAGTAAGTTTGCATATGCAGTACCCATCAAGAATAAAAGAAGTGAGACTGTAGCGAGAATGGTAAGTCAAGTGATGTTGCCGATGAGTGTGTGTAAGCCTGCAAAAATGTTAAGTGACAATGGTCCGGAGTTTGTTGGATGGGAGTTTGAGCAGATGTTGAGAGAATGGGGCATTGAACATGTGTATTCGACTCCGTATATGCCAAGTGCGAATGGTTTGGCTGAAAGGACGGTAAGAACCTTGACAGAAATTTTGCGGATGATGAGTACATGTGATAATGATTGGGATTTATATGTTGGACGTGCGTTGTGGGCGTATAATGCGACGGTGCACAAGAGTACTGGTATGTCTCCGTGTAAGTTTGTGTTGAATTTTGAAAAGATAGTAAGACCGAGATTGAGTGTGTCCGAGAATGATAGAGATGTTTGGAAGAAAGCAAATGAGAGATTTGAAAGCTACAAAGTGGGAGAGAAAGTGTTGAAAGAAGTAATTGAAAAGGGAAGAATGAATGTCAATAAGGTACGTGATAAGTTTGAAGGTCCATATGAGGTGTTAGATGTTGGTTCTAGTGGGTTGAGTTATGTTTTAGGTAAGGTAAGTGTGGATGGTAGTGTGGAAAAGGTTAGGGCACACCACAATCAGTTGCGAAAATGGAAGGAGGTACCAAGATATATTCAGGAGAATGGTATGAATAAATGGCTGAAAACGAACAAGTATGAACCGAGTATGTGTGAGGCATTAGGTTTAGAAGATAAGCAATTGGTGTTAGTAGAGTATGGAAGGAAAAAGAAGTCTGAGAATTTTACTGGGGATAAAAGGCGGGAAAATTTTGTAGTTGTAGGCGGGAATCAGAATAAGCAGGACAAGGGTGTAAATGTACAGGTGAGTATGGAAGATAAATGTATTAATACAGATGAAACTTGGATGAGTATGAATGATACTTATAGTGTGTGTGGTTTTTCGTTAGATGAGGCAAGAGAACGTATGACGGACACGAGAATGAAAGATAGGAGAATGATAAGCAGTATGAATGATTCTTTTGTTAAAGTAGAAAATGGTTTAGATGTAATGGATGAATTGTTGACAGAAATTAGTGGGATTTTCGGGCCAGATGAAATTGAGGTAGATGAAATAGTGCATGATATCTTAGACGAGCAGAGCATAGACGGGAATAATAATAGTACGTTGAATGAAAATGACATGGAAGAAGTGAATGAGAGAGTGCAGGTATATGAAGGCCCAGTTACTCGAAGCCGAGGCCCTGTTCCTGATTGCGACTGGGTTATGAGAAAATAGGTAAGTTTTGTGTGAGGATTTGGCTAAGTAAGGGGGGAGGAATGTGGAGGATTAATTTTATTTTAATTTATTTTTTTTGTTTGCCAAATCAAGAGAGAGAGAGAGAGAGAGAGAGAGAGAGAGAGAGAGAGAGAGAGAGAGAGAGAGAGAGAGTGAGTGTGTTTATTTAAGTTTTGTCAGAGAGAGAGAGAGAGAGAGAGAGAGAGAGAGAGAGAGAGAGAGAGAGTGTTTACAGTATTGGCTTTAGTTTTGTCACAGAGAGAGAGAGAGAGAGTTGTTTTAGCATTGTTAAATA
>NC_090741.1:61764663-61770231 GCF_036898095.1 Palaemon carinicauda
AGGTACATGTAATTCACCTCGATTAACACATGCTATCCAAATATCATTTCTTAGCACTTCTTCAGTCTTATTTCCGATCTCTGAGATATTTTACACAAAATTTCTTTATGATATATCTACCAATGTATTTAAGAGCTTCTTCCTCAATTACTTCCCCAATATCATTCTTTATTTGCTCTCAAAAGGTCTTCTTCCTCGTCTAAAGCATCTTTCTCTAAATCAAAATCTAAATTTCGGAATATCTGCGTTGTTAGGCATATTTCTAACGCTAAGGCCCTTTCTTTCGTTATAAATTCATCGTCTTTGGCTGATTCATGAGATTTTTCAGCAGTGGTGATATTACACTTTTCACTTAATACCTTAATTTCCTTTCCTAGTAAAAAAAATTTTGGCCAAAATTTAAAGTTCACAGCATAAGGATCATAGTGCCCATCCATTTGCTTTATACACCCAAAGAAATGTTCAAGGCAATCTTGATTTAGTCTTTGTGTGAGTAGGTAGTCAATACTATAGGAGGTTTTTAACATATCAAACAAAGCAATGGTAGATTTACATGATAAAATTATTCCTTTCTGGAACTTGAGAATACTTTCTGTATTAGATTTTTAACTCTCATAGTATTCATTACCTCGATTACCTTGAACAGTGTACCTGTTTGTTTTTCTACATCAATACCAAAAGCATTGCTTTTACCAAACTCTCCATACATGGAGGAAGAATTCATTATGTCGAACCAATCATTTATCAAAAGAATAAAATTAGATGTTTGATTCCAATTTTGACACTCCAACAGTCCCTCTTCCCCTAAATATTTTAACGAGTTGGCACATGACCTAGACAGTAATTGAACTGCTAATTTAAGGCGTTGTCTTTGTTGACCTGTTACAGTTAAATGCATTTCATTAATCTTATATGCAAGCCCATATTCTGTTTTGGTTTTATTAAGCATTTCCCGTATGCCATCATCTGAAATACACTCTCCAGTCTAAAGGAAAAAACCGGAGTCAATAAAATTATTTATAGCTAATTTAATTAAATGTGGAATATCTGAGAAAACAAAAACTTCTCTTTCTGCCTTAGGATTTTTGAAAGATATCCTATTTTCAAGAGGGTCAATGTTAAGGTGTTTCCACATACGCAGTTACTTGGCATTATTAGTGACGGAATGAATGAATGAAAAAAAATGATAATGGACACAGCATCTATTGTTTACGTTTCCTCTATAGGTAGCTAAGGCAACGGTCCTTTGTTTTGTTTACCCACGTGTGTGAGACAGGGAAGCTTGACGTCACAGTATGGGTGATTCACAGCTTAAGCTGCGCGTTGGCTGACCTGGTATATATATAGACCTTGAGATACCTTAACGTGGCGAAAGGGTTTGTGTATCACCATGATCAGCAAAGCTCTACTGTCGTGACCGCTGAGACGATTTCTGACCCACTATATAGCGTACTCGTGTCAAAAGCATTCGACCAATTTAAGGAAAAAAGAACACAGTACTTAGACACGATCCATCCAAACCGAGTGAACCTTATAAAGCGTAACCGCTTTATGACAGATGTCGTTCCTTTTTCACCAATCTTACAGGATTAACCAGAAGTGGGTACGATTAACCAGAAGTTAAATCCAGGCTCTCTCTCTCTCTCTCTCTCTCTCTCTCTCTCTCTCTCTCTCCTGTTATTCTTGTCGAACATATATATTTCATAAGGTAAGGTTTCTTTTCTGTGATGATAATTGGAACCAACAACATTTTTTTTAAATCATATTATTATTATTATTTGCTAAGCTATAACCCTAGCTGGAAAAGCAGGTTATTTGCCAGTTTTATCTTATTGTCGTAATAAGACTGGCAAGATGGTGAGTTTGAAAGTTTGAAATCTTGAAGGTCACAAGGGTAAATTTATAAGGCAAAGATCAGTGAGCCATATTTAATCCCCAGAATCTTGGAGTATAAAATAAAGTGCTTAAGACAGCATAAGCTATAAAATTTAAACGATTGGAAACTTAACCAACTCGTGGAAACAGTATACAGTGTGTACAAGTATTTCACAATAAAGATGAACAGCGGCCCTTTTACTGATGTAACTAAAGCATGTTGTATGATCACACAAGAAGAATGGGAAAAGCCTTAATTTCAAGAAAGAACAGAGTATCATCCTGCTCTCGACGACTACAACAAATATGTTCAAGAAGAAAAGTGTAAAACTTATATGCACGAAAGAAAATCCCCACCTTATAAAAAATACTGGTGGAAGGTGGAGAAAACATTGCATTCAATGGATGGAAAGAATCTCCAAGGAAAGTCTACATAATATATACAGTATATATATTATGCACACACAAACAGAGAGAGAGAGAGAGAGAGAGAGAGAGAGAGAGAGAGATTAAATTGACTTTTCCTTTAAAAAATCATAATCTTCTAAGCTGAAAGAACATTGATTGACAGATGTGACCAGGAGACCACAAACACGAAAATATCAATAGTGAAAGATAAGTATGTGGCAAGGGCAGAGCAATGAAAGAGGTTTAAAAAATCTTTTCCTTAAATAATTCTTTCAAGCTCATTATAAGCATGGTTTATATTTAGATGTCAGTGTTCGAGATATATATATATATATATATATATATAGATGATGTTATTTAAGGTGATCTTATCCCAGCATGTACAGTTGTAAAGAAAGGGTGAGGGAAAATAGAATGCTTATCCCTGTATAACTGTTAATCTCTTTTGACTTTTCTCTAAAGGAAAAATGAACTAAGTGTTTACGTTCGGACACGATAAGTTCTGGCAAAGAGCTCTTTTCAGCAGCCACCACCAAATGGTTTGACTATAGTCACAGACACCCACACTAGGTTAGCTTGCTGTGAGGGATCACAGTAAAATCTCCCACCATCACCAATCCGGAGTGCCTAGCTTGGTGATGTAAATATACTGTAATGTATATACTGTATATTATAAATTGTAAGACTTGCAAATGTGTATTTCATAATAAAATTAAAGACATTTTTACCTTAGCTACATCCAACCATAGCTACACCCTAGTTGGAAAAGCAAGATGCTATAACCCTAAGGGCTTCAACCGGGAAAAATAGCCCAGTGAGGAAAGGAAACAAGGAAATAAATAAAAGATATAAGAAGCAATGAGCAATTAAAATAAAATATTTAAAACATGTTAACAACATCAAAACAGCTAGTTAATATAAAGACTATAAAACGAGTTACGTCAGCCTGTTCAACATGAAAAACATTTGCTGCAACTTTCAACTTTTGAAGTTCTACCGATTCAACTACACGATTAGGAAGATCATTCCACAACTTGGTGACAGCTGGAAAAAAACTTCTAGAACACTGTGTAGTGTTGAGGGAGAAAGAGAACTGGGGAAAAAGGATCTGAGTAATAATAAAAGTGAGGAATATGATATTGTAGTCAGAAGAACGCGAAGAATGAAGAGACCTTGTGAAGGACCACTTGTGGAGGATTTATTTTTTGTTTTATTTTATTTTTGGTTTTGCCAAATCCTGTGAGAGAGAGAGAGAGAGAGAGAGAGAGAGAGAGAGAGAGATATTGTGTTAGCGAGCGAAAGTAGTTAGGTTAACGATCGTTTGTGGTGAGAAAGACTGTTGGTATAAATGAGATTGTTTGTTTACATTTTTTTAGTAAGGTTACGACAGTGGTGAATGTTTCGGAGCGAATGCTTTTTTTATTTGACTGCAGCTTAAGGCAGTTGTGTGAGAGCTGGATTATATCATTATTATTTTTTGACCAGCGTGGAAGTGTTTTGATTTTCTGAGTAAGTACAGTTTTGTTTATCTTTGCTTGTCGTGATTGTGAATGATAGGAACAATTTATTATTTATCTTTGATTATAGTGCGATAGTTCAGTTAGCTAGAAGTGTTCGTAAGTGTTTTTCTTTTTTTATTTTGGCAGGCTGTGATTCCTCCTTAGAGAGACCTACTTCTTTGGCCTGCTGATTATTTGAAAGTGGGTTTGATTGCAACTGACATTGTTTACGATAAAGCACTCGATTAGAATGCTCTTGGCATATTGACCTGTGTTGACGACCCATGCTGCATAAAGAAACCGCGAATTGGATTGTTCTTGAATAGATGAGATAACGAGGATTACCATGGCTTGTAACCATACCAGATGGTGGTATTGACTGCTGGGTCGATTGTGGTGATTTATTTCTCGTCAGGCCACGGATTTGTGGTGAAACTGCCGATTTTAGTGTTTCGGCTTAAAGAACCGAGGGTGTATTGATATATTTGGAATTTGGTGTTGAGGGTGATATTTACATTGACTGTTTAAAGACGTTTGTCTAGTGTGGGTAACAACGTGTCAGTGGTTGTACATTTACAGTACTATAATATATATATCTCTATTTTCGGTTTTTTTTGTTAATGTTAATTTGGTTTGAGTTTTTGGTGTAGTTGTAAGGATGTTACTTTAAGGATATTACTGGGGAAAATTTATTAATGCATATTTATCT
The DNA here is from genome assembly GCF_036898095.1 of Palaemon carinicauda. Lineage (NCBI taxonomy): Eukaryota > Metazoa > Arthropoda > Malacostraca > Decapoda > Palaemonidae > Palaemon > Palaemon carinicauda. Next base: position 61,769,155 of record NC_090741.1, read on the forward strand.
ATATTTTGAATGCAGAATTTTGAGTGGTGATTTGTTTAGTTTGTAAGAAATATAGTGTTAAGGATATGTTTTGTTTTGATTGTTGTCCTTTTGTCCAAGAGTCCCGCTGCTGATAACGTAAGGGGAAAGTTTGTTTTGTGGAGACCATTGTAAGTAAGTAAGATTCAAGGGTGTGGGGGTTGTTTTTGCAACATCCCGCCACACACTGATCCTGCAAGCAATATTTGGGATTGAGGGAAGGGGAAGAAGTAATTGAGAGGGAATCTTGAAGTGGTATATAAGGGAGGGGGAGGGGGGAGGATGAAGCCTCAAGTTAGGGAGAAGCAGGAGGGAGGAGGAGGAGAAAGTTATCTAATGGGCAAGGCAAGCAGCCACTTGTCCCAGTCAACACAGTTGTGGATGGAACATTGCTGAACATGGTGGGATGTGTGCCGCGCTTTAAGTCTTGCCTCGTTGCTTTTTAACCTCCTAAATAACATGCGTCTCCTCAAGTACATAGTGTTGACCCTGACCGCGGCCACTTGCATCGCCGTTGCGCTGATCTGTGCATTTCTGCAGGACGAGCATTCGATTGTGCCCGTCATCATACCATCCAAGGAGTACCCCGGCATCACTAACATCTCGTCTAACCCTTTTCATGCCTCTAATATTAAGAAACCGAGAACTAAGCCTCATCATAACAAGCACGTCGAATCCAGACAGAGCACAACCAACATCTCGTCGAACACAACCAGAACTGTTTCGTCATCTATCCCTTCTAGTGTTGTGTCAAATGCATCTTTGGCTTTGACGAGCCAAGGAAGCTCACTGGACCACCAAAGCACCACCGGTATCTCGTCAAACACGTCCCACTCGGTGACACTATCCGCATGGACTTCCGAGAAGGAAGAAATGGTAAGAAACAGATACGAACTCCGGAAGGAGTTGCTGAAGGAGAAATGTCACACAACTTCAGGATATCGCGTAGGAGGAGAGGGTCTACGGGCGTTGCCAAAGCTTTCTTATTACAACGCCAAGTACAAGGTCCTCGGCTGCGTTTCCGCTAAGGTACTGAGCATGCTTGTAATGCATCGTTAA
>NC_090741.1:61770731-61793231 GCF_036898095.1 Palaemon carinicauda
TCTATACTCAAAATATCTCTTCTAAGTCAATCTCTCTCTAGTCCACCTCATTTTCTCCTTCCGTTTCAAATTAATAAACTCACACACACTCTCTGGTACTGTACCCAAAAACTTCTTCATTAGTTCCTTATTTTCATTTATTCCTTCGTCCCCATACTTCTTTCTAGCCAATGTTTCTAACCGACATACATACATCGAGATTGCTTCACCCACCTTCATTTGTGCTTCATCAAAATCATTTTTTCGCTTATACTTAACACTACCTTTCATACGTTTTACCTGTTCAATTATCCTCCTCTTTACACTTTCATACTCAACCTCTCCTACACTCATTATCACCCCATACATCGTCAACAAATATCCTGACAAAAATTCTCCCAACTCCCTAGCCCAAACTCTCTTACTATCCCCATACTTAGCCTGACAAAACTTTTCATATTCCCTAAAGAAGTCATATACATCCCTACTGCTATGTTCATTAAACCTTTCACACCTAGGTACCTCTCTCATAAACACTGTCTTACAAACTTCCTCTACTTCATTCTCACTACTATCTTCACTGTCTACTCCCTTCTTGTTGCCTTCTTCATTTGAATACAATGAATCTAGTTCTACACTCAAAGTCCTATCTTTAACTATTCCCTTCTTAACCTTTTTCTTACTTACCACCTTCACCCAATCATGATCATCCTCACTCACACCCTGACCTTTCTTCTTTTCTTTCTTCACATTATCTTTACCTTTCTTCTCCTTCTTCCTATCACCATTCGTTCCAATCTTACTATGTCTAGGCCCTTTACTTTCAATATCACTATCACTACCGTCCCCATTATCACTTACCCTATCCTCTTCCACAATCAACCCGTTACCAGAAGCAGAAGCCACTCCTCCGACTGCACCTTCACCTATAACAGTTTTCATCATCCCCATTACTTGCCCTATCATAGCTTCCATTCGTTTCTCATTTTCTCGCATCCTCATCTCAACACCCTCTTCCACTCTCTCTACAGTTCCCTGAAGTTCCCTAAGTTTCCTTTGCATCTCCTCATTCTCACTACTTAACCTCGCATTCTCCAACAACAACCTCTCCTCTCGCTCATTAGACAACCGCAATTCCTCCTTTAAAATATGCAACTGTTCTTCCATTAACTCCATTTCAATACCTTTAATATTTTAAGTATTTTTCAAACCTATTTACCCTTGTCCAAAAGTCCAGTTTCAATCCCACCTTCAACAGTCGTCCCTGTTCGGGCACCAAATTTATGTAGCGGGATGTAAACAAACACAACCCCCCCACACCCTTGATCACTCCTACTTTCTCAATATCCCACAATACAAACTTTCCCCTGACTCTACTTAAAACTGGACTCTTGGACAGAAGGAAAATGAAAACAAAACATAACCTTAACACTATATTCTTAAAAGTAAACGCAATCATAAACCAAAAAAACACTTATCACGAATCATAAACAATATTAAATATACAACCGTAACACCATTCAAATAAAAAAAAACCCTAACAACTTAAAATTACCACACCCAAAACCAATATTTGTTTATGAGTGGAACTCTTTATCCACACACACGTGACACACCAAAACCAATATTTGTTTATATGTGGACGTCGTTGTCCACACAAGGGCCAACAGTCCTTTTATAGCCCAACCCCACAACTCGGTTGCAACGCCACAATATGGCAACACTTGACACTCAGTCAATACAAAAATGTTTTCATTGATTTAGTCCGTGAGCGTAATCATCATCATCATCCTCCTCATCGGTATCATCATCATCAACAGCAATCAGAAGTAAATTCGGTCCGGGTCGTCAACAAATAAATCAATCTGAGCAGTCTTAAAACAATCTAATACAGGCCAGGTCGTCAACTAAAGATCGGCATTCAAAAATAACTCTCCAAAGGAGGAATCGCGGCCTGCCAAAATAAAAAAGAAAAACACTTATGAACACTCCTAACTTAACTATCGCACTATAATCAAAGATAAATAATAAACTTTCTATCACTCATGAACGTGCCTAACAAAAATAAATAAAAACAGTACTTACTCAGAACATAAAAACACTAACAGCCGGCTTCCGAAGAACAAAAAAAATGCAGAACCGACTCCTTCTATCGTCCAAGATCTAATGCTTTCGCCCAAGACATTCATCACCGCCTATCCTAGCTAAAAAATGTAAACAAACAACCTCAAATATAGCAACAATCTTTCCAACTTCAAACAATCATTCGCTAATTATCCTTGTTCTTCGGCGCGCACCGCGGACACACAAAACACGCACACACAAACGCACATACACACATTCTCTCGCGCACGCGTGATCACACAAAACTAAAGCACATGAAATTCTCTCTCTCTCTCTCTCTCTGACAAAACTAAAGCAAATAAACACTTTCTTTCTCTTGCGGTTTGACAAAACTTAAGTAAATAAACACCCACACTCACTCACTCACTCACTCTCTCTCTCTCTCTCTCTCTCTCTCTCTCTCTCTCTCTCTCTCTCTAATGACAAAGCTAAAGCAAATAAAATATGTCTATTTAACAATACTAAAACAACTCTCTCTCTCTCTCTCTCTGTGACAAAACTAAAGCCAATACTGTAAACACTCTCTCTCTCTCTCTCTCTCTCTCTCTCTCTCTCTCTCTCTCTGACAAAACTTAAATAAACACACTCACACTCTCTCTCTCTCTCTCTCTCTCTCTCTCTCTCTCTCTCTCTCTCTCTCTCTCTTGATTTGGCAAACAAAAAAAATAAATTAAAATAAAATTAATCCTCCACATGTCCAAAATTGCCTTACCATACAATATACTGTACATGAGGCCTTTGACTTGCAGAGGGCCAGAAACAGCTGCAATTGTTGTTATTGTTGTTGTTGCTGAATTTTACTGCATATTCCTACCACATCTAATTTTCAAATCCAATCATAGTGTGAAAGTAGATACCAAAGCTATAGATGATAACAGTAAGGTGATCAACATTCACGCAGATAATCCAGCATATAAAGAAACGATGATTATACAAAGAAAGTAACAACGCGAGGACTTGCTTCTGGAGAAAGGAAGGGTTACGAGAAGACTGACAGGAGATAAAGGAGTTCAGAAGGGAAAATCATGACTTGCTTCTGGAGAAAGGAAGGGCTACGAGAGGACTGAGAGGAGATAAAGGAGTTCGGAAAGGAAGGGTTACGAGAGGACTGAGAGGAGATGAAGGAGTTCAGAAGGGAAAAATCCTGACTTGCTGCTGGAGAAAGGAAGGGTTACGAGAGGACTGAGAGGAGATGAAGGAGTTCAGAAGGGAAAAATCCTGACTTGCTGCTGGAGAAAGGAAGGGTTACGAGAGGACTGAGAGGAGATGAAGGAGTTCGGAAGGGAAAAATCCTGACTTGCTGCTGGAGAAAGGAAGGGTTACGAGAGGACTGAGAGGAGATGAAGGAGTTCAGAAGGGAAAATCATGACTTGCTTCTGGAGAAAGGAAGGGTTACGAGAAGACTGACAGGAGATAAAGGAGTTCAGAAGGGAAGACCGGGACTTCCTTTTGGAGAGAGAAAGGGCTACGAGATGACTGAGTGGAGATAAAGGAGTTCATAAGGGTAGTTTTGGACTTACTGCTGGAGAAAGGAAGGGGTACGAAAGGACTGAGAGGAGATAAAGGAGTTCAGAAGGAGAAATCATGACTTGCTTCTGAAGAAAGGAAGGGTTACGAGAGGACTGAGAGGAGATAAAGGAGTTCAGAAGGGAAAAATCATGACTTACTGCTGGAGAAAGGAAGGGTTACGAGAGGACTGAGAGGAGATAAAGGAGTTCAGAAGGGAAAATCATGACTTGCCTTTGGAGAAAGAAAGGGCTACGAGAGGACTGAGAGGAGATAAAGGAGTTCAGAAGGGAAAATCATGACTTGCTACTGGAGAATGGAAGGCCTACGAGAGGACTGAGAGGAGATAAAGGAGTTCAGAAGGGAAAATCATGACTTGTTGCTGGAGAATGGAAGGCCTACAAGAGGACTGAGAGGAGATGAAGGAGTTCAGAAAGGAAAAACATGACTTGCCTCTGGAGAAAGAAAGGGCTACGAGAGGACTGAGAGTAGATTAAGGAGTTCAGAAGGGAAAATCGTGACTTGCCTTTGGAGAAAGGAAGGGCTACGAGAGGACTGAGAGGTGATAAAGGAGTTCAGAAGGGAAAATCATGACTTGCTGCTGGAGAATGGAAGGCCTACGAGAGGACTGAGAGGAGATTAAGAGTTCAGAAAGGAAAATCATGACTTGCTGCTGGAGAATGGAAGGCCTACGAGAAGACTGAGAGGAGATGAAGGAGTTCAGAAGGGAAAATCATGACTTGCCTCTGGAGAAGGAAGGGCTACGAGAGGACTGAGAGTAGACAAAGGAGTTCAGAAGGGAAAATCATGACTTGCCTCTGGAGAAAGGAAGGCCTACTAGAGGACTGAGAGGAGATGCAGGAGTTCAGAAGGGAAAATCATGACTTGCCTCTGGACAATGGAAGGCCTACGAGAGGACTGAGAGGAGATAAAGAGTTCAGAAGGGAAAATCATGACTTGCTGCTGGAGAAAGGAAGGGCTACGAGAGGACTGAGAGGAGATAAAGGAGTTTAGAAGGGAAAATCATGACTTGCTGCTGGAGAATGGAAGGCCTACGAGAGGACTGAGAGGAGATAAAGGAGTTCAGAAGGGAAAATCATGACTTGCTGCTGGAGAATGGAAGGCCTACGAGAGGACTGAGAGGAGATAAAGGAGTTCAGGAGGGAAAATCATGACTTGCTCCTGGAGAATGGAAGGCCTACGAGAGGAGATAAAGGAGTTCAGAAGGGAAAATCTTGCCTTGCCGCTGGAGAATGGAAGGGCTACGAGAGGACTGAGAGGAGATAAAGGAGTTCAGAAGGGAAAATATTGCCTTGCCGCTGGAGAATGGAAGGGCTACGAGAGGACTGAGAGGAGATAAAGGATTTCAGAAGGGAAAATCTTGCCTTGCCTTGCCGCTGCAGAATGGAAGGCCTACGAGAGGACTGAGAGGAGATAAAGGAGTTCAGAAGGGAAAATCGTGCCTTGCCTTGCCGCTGCAGAATGGAAGGCCTACGAGAGGACTGAGAGGAGATAAAGGAGTTCAGAAGGGAAAATCGTGCCTTGCCTTGCCGCTGCAGAATGGAAGGCCTACGAGAGGACTGAGAGGAGATAAAGGAGTTCAGAAGGGGAAATCGTTACTTTCCCTGCCGTTGCAGAATGGAAGGCCTACGAGAGGACTGAGAGGAAATAAAGGAGTTTAGAAGGGAAAATCGTGACTTTCCCTGCCGCTGCAGAATGGAAGGCCTACGAGAGGACTGAGAGGAGATAAAGGAGTTCAGAAGGGAAAATCGTGACTTTCCCTGCCGCTGGAGAATGGAAGGGCTACGAGAGGACTGAGAGGAGATAAAGGAGTTCAGAAGGGAAAATCGTGACTTTCTACTGAGAGTAGATAAAGGAGTTCAGAAGGGAAAATCGGGACTTGCCGCTAGGGAATGAAAGGCCTACGAGAGGACTGAGAGGAGATAAAGGAGATCAGAAGGGAAAATCGTAACTTGCCGCTGGGGAATGGAAGGCTTACGAGAGGACTGAGAGGAGATAAAGGAGATCAGAAGGGAAAATTGTGCCTCTCCGCCGGGGAATGGAAGGCCTACGAGAGAACTGAGAGGAGATAAAGGAGTTCAGAAGGGAAAATCGTGACTTGCCCCTGGGGAATGGAAGGCGTACGAGAGGACTGAGAGGAGATAAAGGAGTTCAGAAGGGAAAATCGTGACTTGCCCCAGGGGAATGGAAGGCCTACGAGAGGACTGAGAGGAGATAAAGGAGTTCAGAAGGGAAAATTGTGACTTGCCCCAGGGGAATGGAAGGCCTACGAGAGGACTGAGAGGAGATAAAGGAGTTCAGAAGGGAAAATCGTGACTTGCTCCAGGGGAAAGGAAGGCCTACGAGAGGACTGAAAGGAGATAAAGGAGTTCAGAAGGGAAAATCCTGACTTGCTGCTGGAGAAAGGAAGGGCTACGACAGGACTGAGAGGAGACGTAGATAGAAGTAAAATCTGTAGACAGGCAAAAATAAATATACTTGACTACCTTTTAGATAAATTTGACTATTGTCAGTATTTGTACCCGTTTACAAATTCCTGACTATTCTCTTTGAATACTCATGGTCACTATCTTTGAATTTCAAAATGCAGATCATTATTTTCTTTAGGTAAACTTGATACATATCTTCAAGTACAATTACTCATTTGATTACCGTTTCAGTAAGTTCATGTTTTAGTTATATAGATTACTGTCTTTTAATACACTCGTTAGTTATTTTCAAGTATACTTGACAACTATTATACATCTAAATACATCTGCCATTGTGTTTAGATAAAATTCACAAAATCCAAAATCACATTTGATCACATAAACGCTGGTTTCAATATATTTTTACATCATCAAAAATCATATTTAATCCCCATGTTGGAAATATGAAACTACTGTACATTTGAACACTATCTCTGAGGTGACAAGAGATCTTTGAAGAATTTTGGCACCTTATAACCAAATAGGAGAAAATCAAGCCGATAAAGATTCAAGATTTTCTTGATTAGGTCCTTGGGTATATCTCTGAAGTGATCCTCGTAGGTCTTGTTCGATTCGCCGAAGCGGTTTGATTTGAGGCTGACCTTGACCTCGGTTATATTTAGCTTGTCAGTCAGGTACTGGAGATCCTCATCAAACGTCTCCTGCTTGATTATGTAGTCGTAGGGGACAGAACAGGCATAGCACAGGTTGTACTGAGGTCCCCAGTGATTGTTGATATTTTGAATTCCTTTTGTCTGTAAGAAGTTATTGAGGCAATTAGGAACACTTAATATTTAAGACCTTGGTCATGTAAGAGGTGATAGAAATACAAATTTAAAGAATATTTTGAAATTTTAAGACTAGTGGTTATTGGTTTCATCTAGGCCCTTTTCCAGGAGAGCTCGAAATTAAAAGAAATGGAATTTGTTTAGGTCGCACAGGAGTTCGCATCGCTGTAGAATCGTATGGAGCTTAATTATCGCCAATGGTCATCTGATGGTGTTTTTTCCCAGATCTGCTCTCTGACTAGCAGCACAATATGGTCACAAAGGTAGACATGGAATACCTAATTAACACATTGTGCCCACAAGTGGTCACTTTTTTAGCTAACTATAGTTCGTCGACTGTGTCTACAACTAGTCAATTTCTAGCTAATGATAGTTCGCTAACTGTCCAAGACTATTAGCATTCGATCTTATTATGATTAGCCATCTGTGGTTACGACTAAGCTGCATCCTAGCTCATTATAGTTTACTGACGGTGACTACGACTAGCAGCATCTTAGCTCATTATACTTTACTGACGGTGTCTATGACTAGCAGCATTCTAGCTCATTATAGTTCGCCCAATGTGTCCACAACTAGATGCATTCTAGCTAATTATAGTACAACGAATGTGTCCACGACCAGTCACGTTCTAGCTCATTATAGTTTTCCAACTGTGTCCACAACTAATCGCAGTGTAGATCATTATAGTTCTCCAACTGTGTCCACAACTAGTCGCATTCTAGCTAATTGTAGTACGTTGACTGTGTCCATGACTAGTCGCATTCTAGCTCATATTTAGTTTGCCGACTGTGTCCATAACTAGTCGCCTTCTAGCTCATTATAGTAGTTCGCCAACTGTGTCCATGACTAATCGCATTCTAGCTCATTATAGTTCGTCGACTGTGTTCACAACTAGTCACATTCTAACTAATTATAGTTTGCCGACTTTGTCAACGAAAGTTGCTTTCTAGATCACTATAATTCGCTGAATGTTTCCACATCTAGTCATATTCTAATTAATTATAATTCGCTGACTGTCTATAAATATGCTAGCTCATTATAGTACGTGGACTGTATCCTCAACTAGTCACATTCTAGTTAATTATAGTTTGCCAACTGAGTCCCCAACTGATCACATTTTAGTTCATTATAATTCATCGTTTATCCAAAACTAGTCGCATTCTAGTTAATTGCAGTTCACTGACTATCCAAGACTAGTAGCATTTTAGCTCATAGTTGGCGACTGTGCCCACGACTAGTTCCATTCTAACTAATTATAGTTTGCTGACTGTTTCAGGCTGATAACAATTCGCTAACTATGATAGCAACTAGTCATATTTTAGCTAACTATAGTTCGTCGACTGTCTGTACGATCAGTCACAATCTAGCTTATTATAGTTTGGCGACTGTGTCCATAACTAGTTGCCTTCTAGCTCATCATAGTTCGCTGACTATCCACGACTAAGCGCATTTTAGCTCATATTAGTTTGCCAACTGTGTCCACGACTAGATGCACTCTAGCTCATTATAGTTCGCCATCCATGTCCAAATCTAGTCGCATTCTAGCAAATTATAGTTTTCTGATTGTGTCAGCGACTAATCGCTTTCTAGATCATGATAATTCGCTGAATGTTTCCACAACTTGTCGTATTCTAACTAATTATAGTTTGCTGACAGTCCAAGTCTAGTAGTGTTCTAGCTCATTATAGTTTGCCAACTGTGTCCACAATTAATCGTATTCTAGGTAATTATAGTTTGCGGACTGTGTCCATGACTAGTAGCATGCTAGCTCACTATAATTCACTGACTGTGCCAAAACTAGTCACGATATAGTTAATTATAGTTCGCTAACTGCCCAAGACTAATAATATTCTAGCTCATTATACTTCTGTGTGTCCTCAACTTATCCAATTGTAGCTAATTATAGTTTGCTGACTGAGTCCACGAGTAGTCGGATTTTAGCTAATAAAAGTTTGCCGACTTCTGGTCACACGACCTGTCACAGGTAGTTTGTGATTGATAATACACAGCTACAGACTACTAAGCATAATGGAAGACTTTATATAGTCACTTTAACCTGCTTAATGAATAGCCTTTAACTTCTGACCCTAGCTAGGGTATTTGACTTATAAAATGGAATTAAAATTGAAATCTGTTCTCTCATTTTAGACCTTTTCCACATCTTCCGAATTAAGGTAATTCTCTCTCTCTCTCTCTCTCTCTCTCTCTCTCTCTCTCTCTCTCTCTCTCTCTCTCTCTCTCTCTCTCTGAAGACATGACTATACAGAATATAGACAAACATTTCAAAAGGAACATTGTACTTTCTACGTTTACTCGTGCATACTCATTCTATGCATTTCAAAGCCAGAAAAAATATTTAGATTTAGATGTTAGCTCGCAGAATAAATATTAGGTAATTAAAAGCTAAAAAGTTAAAACATTATCTCAAGAAAATAACCTTTTGGTAGAGAATCAAGTTGATGAACTGGCGGAAGGTGACCATCACTGGCTGATCCTCATGAAATTTGGTGCCTTCCATCTCCATGATAAGTTTTATGTATAGGGCCCTGAGGGAGAGAAGTTTTAGATTTGAGTTCGCCGTTCTTCAATAAGGCTGTACTTTCCTTTTGATAGCATTGATGATAAAGACAATAAGTAGTGGACTGTATTGGACTGGACTAGCAGTTGTTCAAGTAATATATCTGCAGTTTCCTATGTCATAAAGTGTGAAACTAAAGTAAAGATAATCAGCTCCTGTGCCCATAACCCTCAAAGAGACAGGCAGTTGATATATAAAAAATGGACTGACAAAATAAGAGAGAGAGAGAGAGAGAGAGAGAGAGAGAGAGAGAGAGAGAGAGAGAGAGAGAGAGAGAGAGAGAGAGAGAGAGAGCTATTCCTACTAATGACGTCACTACTAGGACAATATTGGTGTGGTTTGGTCATAAGCCCTGGTCACCTGCATCAGCAATGAGTGGTAATTTGACCTTTTATATTCTTTTGACCTTGTTCTGTATATGCGTTTCATTTTTAAAGATATTAGGGGTTTGTTAACCAACCAGTTCTAAGCAAGTCCTTGGGCTTGATTTTGGAATTCCTTTCTCCCCGATCCACCAGGACTGTCGACCTACCACAGGTTACTGATCGTTGTATATATATATATATATATATATATGTGTGTGTGTGTATGTGTGTGTGTATGTATATATTCGAGATTCCATTCCCATCATCAGGGCTACACCAAATACGAAATTATTTTTACATTAGAAATTGATGATATAATTTTTGTTTATAGTTCCCAAAATTACATTTTAGACAAGTATACTAGTAAACACCGAAGGACCACATCGACTCCGGGAGGGTGTCTTTGAACCTGAAAAGTCTGCCAATATTCAAAGTGTTTTTTTTTAATATAAACTTAAAATTGACATATGGATACACTAGTTATTTGGGAACATCAGGACATTTATATTCAGGCTGAAAAATATTATTAAGAAATTTATTATCAATTTTGTCATCAAGGTGTGAATGATAACAATCTTATGTAAAATAGCCTTATGAAAATGAAACTTCCTAATGGAAGTTATGCCAGTTCAAACATAAGGAATATGCTCTAAATAAAAGTGTTTTAATAGACTTAATCTTGATTAACTATTTGTAAATTAAATATTTTTTTATTGACATTGTGAATTATGGTAAGGAGGGAGAATGAAAATTGTTTTGTAGTAGGCTTACGTCACATAAATTCATAGAGGTCATTCCTACCATTTAACCCTCTTATGTATTTATGTATTTACTTGATTGACTCCTCAATAAGGTCATAAGAGCAAACGAGGTAATTAATCGTTTTGTTTAGGTGCTTCCAGCCAAATGATGAAATGGAAGCATGTAAAGAAGATTAATTACCAAATTACCAAAATTTGAATTGCAATCATCACTAGAGATTGGTGAAAATGTTCCTAAACAAGATCAAGGAAAGCTATCAGTAAAGACCAAAAACATAATGAAGAAAAGATTGGAAATGAGGGTAAAATCCAAGAGAGATGAAATAGAATTGGCAGAACTCTCCAAAACAATAAACAAACTTAAAGACTTAAGACTTACAGATGACATAGTAGTTCTATTTAGAGGAATTACAAAAGATGATAGAAGACTTGAATAGAGAATGCAGAAGTGTTGGATTGAAAATGAATGAGTAAAACTAAGATGACGTACATTGAAAATGCAGTGACACCAAACAAGACATATGGACACACCTCTAGATTGTTAATGAATATACATACTTAGGACAGACAGTAAGTGTTTCCCCGGGACACGAGACCGAAATTAAAAGAAGGATAAGCATGGTATGTAGAGCATTTGGTAAACAAAATTATATTATGAAAATTAAAATGCCACTTTCTCTAAAAAGAAAACTATTTAGTCATATGGTCGTACCGGTATTGATTTATGCATCAGAAACTTGGAGCGTTACTGCAGCCTTAGAACATTAGCTTGTAGCAGCTGAAAGAACTATAGAAAAACTAATGATGGGAATGACACTAAGACCCAGTAAAAGAAAATGGACACGAGAACAAACTTAAGTAGAGGATGTTCTAACAACATGTAAGAAAAAGAAATGGACATGGGGAGGACATATAATGAGAATGACAACGAATAGATTGACATTAAGAATAACAGAAGTGGTCCCTAAAGTTTGCTAACGAATCAGGGGAAGAAAGTGAAGGCAATGGATTGACGAGGTGGGAAAATTTTTGTGTATAGACTGTCATAGAAAGACCATAAACAGACGTGTGTGGAGGGATATGGCTTCTGAGGCCTTGTCTTGCTGTGGAATAACAACGTCTAAGAATGGCATGTATGTATGTATGTATGTATGTATGTATATTATATATATATACATATATATATATATATATATATATATATATATGTGTGTGTGTGTGTGTGTGGGTGTGTGTGTGTTGTGAGTTTTTCCATTTAGTTCAGTGTAGTGCATGTCGAAGAGATTTATAATTAAACCATGCCCCATTAAATTGCTTAATCAAATAATAATAGCTAAGGATGATACAATAGACTGAAATATTCAGTCAACCATAACAAATCAATTAACATCACGTTACCCATCTATAAAAAAAAATCTCAAGCATACTCAACTATAAGTCACCTAGAGTTATACCATCATTATACAACATTAAATCAGTTATCAAGGAACTTACGTCCCACCCATGCCCTCACGGGGCACGTGAACCCGTCCGTAGTAGAACTTGTTGTTGTAGGCGGAGATCAAACGGCTTATTGGGTGGCGGACAGAGATAAATCTGGTGGTTGACGGCGAATTCAGTACTTCGGCAACTTGTTGACGTTGTAAGACTTGCCTGGAAGTCAACAAAAAGTACTGGAGATATTATGTTTATTTTTCCCCTCTCCTTTTCCCTATTATTATTATTGTTACTATTATTATTATTATTATTATAAGCCAAGGCGTTGGGCACAACTCCCCGTTCGAATTTTTTAGCCGTACATGTCTGGGAATTTTTCAGTCGTAACCATGAACATCTGCGATGTAAGGCTTTGGGTACAACTGGCCGTACTACCAGCTACGTGGGGTATACGGGCAAAATATGTGTGAAATCGTGGGTGTGACGCAAGGGACACGTGACAGTCTTTGACCTCGTAGCCCGCCGTATACCAGCCACAGAATCTGCACGTACTTCCTTTAATTCCGTACGACAAATGTGCGGGGCTCGTACTTGTGACGCAAGTTACACGCAAATTACACGCATGACCAATGTGTGGAGATCATGCCACAGAAAAGCCTATTGCACTTAAGTTGCACGTAAGTCACACACACGGCTTACTTGCGTCAGACGTGCATCCTGTCTGCGACTACAAATTTTCTTGACTGCCGCAGAACATTTTAGTGCAGCGAGTGAAGATTCTGCGGCTGGTATACGGCGGGCTACGAGGTCGAAGACTTGTGTGCCCCTTGCGTCACACCCACGATTTCACACAGATTTTGCCCGTATACCCCCCGTAGCTGGTAGTACGGCCAGTTATGCCCAACGCCTAAGCTATAACCCTAGTTGGAAAAGCAAGATGATGTAAGCCCAAGAGCTCAAACAGGGAAAAATAGCCCAGTGAGATAATGAAACAAGGAAATAAATAAAGTACAAGAGAAGCTATAAACAATAATAATGATTTAAAGAACAGTTACAACATTAACTTATATCTTTCAAATGTAAACTATAAAAACTTAAAAAAACAAGATAAAGAAAAATATGATAGAACAGCAAGGCCGAGTGTACCCTTAAGCAAGAGAAATCTTATCCAAGACAATGGAAGGCCATGGTACTACCCAAGACTAGGGAACAATACTTTGATTTTGTAGTATCCATCTAGAAGAGCTGCTTAGTCCATATTTGTAGAAAATGGCAAAGTATTACATTATGTACCCTAAGGGTACTGACTGTCGCTCACCTAGCTCTCACCAATCTGTGGGCCCATTCCGTGTGTGGATTCTCTATGGGTTCAGTGTATCCACTCATCCTTAGGAAGTGCGTCATCCACGTGCTGGCTCCTGCCTGTGAAATAGAAAGGTTGAAGAGTACGATTAAGTAAAGTTGACATCAAGAAGTCTTTAACTCGCTTTAAGTAATTTTATGGTGAAATAGAAAGGTTGAAGAGTACGATTAAGTAAAGTTGACATCAAGAAGTCTTTAAATCGCTTTACGCAATATTATGGTGAATTAGAGAGGTTGAAGAGTATGATAAAGTAAAGTTGACATCAAGAAGTCTTTAGCTCGCTTTACGCAATATTATGGTGAAATAGAAAGATTGAAGAGTATGATTAAGTAAAGTTAACAAACAAGAAGTCTTTAGACTCACTTTAAGGATGATTATGGTGAAATAGAAAAGTTGAAGAGTACGATTAAGTAAAGTTGACATCAAGAAGTCTTTAAATCGCTTTATGCAATATTATGGTGAATTAGAGAGGTTGAAGAGTATGATAAAGTAAAGTTGACATCAAGAAGTCTTTAGCTCGCTTTACGCATTATTATGGGGAAATAGAAAGGTTGAAGAGTACGATTAATTAAAGTTAACATCAAGAAGTCTTCAACTCGCTTTACATGTTATTGTAGTGAAATAGAAAGGTTGAAGAGTACGATTAAGTAGAGATAACATCAATAAGTCTTTAGCTCGCTTTACGCAATATTATGGGGAAATAGAAATGTTGTTACCATCAAGAAGTATTTAGCTCGCTTTACACATTATTGTAGTGAAATAGAAAGGTTGAAGTGTACGATTAAGTAAAGATAACATCAATTAGTCTTTAGCTCGCTTTACGCACTATTATGGGGAAATAGAAAGGTTGAAGAGTACGACTAAGTAAAGCTAATATCAAGAAGTCTTTAGTCGCTTCATGCAATTTTATGGGGAAATACAAAAGGTTGAAGAGTATGATTAAGTAAAGTTGACATCAAGAAGTCTGTAACTCACTTTATGCATTATTATGAGGAAATAGAAAAGTTGAAGAGTACGATTAACTAAAGTTAACATCAAGAAGTCTTTAACTCGCTCTACCCAATATTATGGGGAAATAGAAAGGTTGAAAAGTACAATAAAGTGAAGCTGACATAAAAAAATCTTTAACTAGCTTCACATGATATTAGGGGTAATAGAAAGGTTGAAAAGTATGATTAAGTGAAGTTGACATCAAGAAGTCTTTAACTCGCTTTGTGCAATATTATGATTAAATAGAAAGGTTGAAGAGTACGATTAAGTAAAGTTAACATCAAGAAGTCTGTAACTCGCTTTATGCAATATTATGGTGAATTAGGAAGGTTGAAGTGTATGATTATGTGAATTGACATCAAGAAGTCTTTAATTCGCTTTACACAATATTATGGGGAATTGGAAAGGTTGAAGAGTATGATTATGTGAATTGACATCAAGAAGTCTTTAACTCGCTTTACACAATATTATGATGAAATAGAAAGGTTGAAGAGTAAGATTAAGTAAAGTTAACATCAAGAAGTTTTTATCTCACTTTATGCAATATTTTGAGAAAATAGAAAGGTTGAAGAGTACGATTAGTTAACATCAAGAAGTCTTTAGCACGCTTTATGCAATATTATGGGGAAATAGAAAGGTTGAAGGGTACGATTAAGTAAAGTTAACATCAAGAAGTCTTTAACTCGCTTTACCCAATATTATGTGGAAATAGAAAGGTTGAAGAGTACGATTAAGTAAAGCTAATATCAATAAGTCTTTAGCTCACTTTACGCATTATTATGAGGAAATAGAAAGGTTGAAGGGTACGATTAAGTAACGCTAACATCAAGAAGTCTTTAGCTCGCTTTACGCATTATTATGGGGAAATAGAAAGGTTGAAGGGTATGATTAAGTAAAGCTAACATCAAGAAGTCTTTAGCTTGCTTTACGCAATATTATGGGGAAATAGAAAGGTTGAAGAGTACGATTAAGTAAAGTTAACATCAATAAGTCTTTAACTCGCTTTACGTATTTTAATGGGGAAATAGAAAGGTTGAAGGGTACGATTAAGTAAAGCTAACATCATGAAGTCTTTAGCTCGCTTTACGCATTATTATGGTGAATAGAAAGGTTGAAGGGTACGATTAAGTAAAGCTAACATCAAGAAATCTTCAGCTTACTTTACGCATTATTATGGGGGAAATAGAAAGGTTGAAGGGTACGATTCAGTAGAGCTAACATCAAGAAGTCTTTAGCTCGTTTTACGCAATATTATGGGGGAAATAGAAAGGTTGAAGAGTACGATTTAATAAAGTTAACATCAATAAGTATTTAGCTTGCTTTTCGCATTATTATTGGGAAATAGAAAGGTTGAAGAGTACGATTAATTAAAGTTAACATCAGGAAGTCTTTAACTCGTTTTACGTGTTATTGTAGTGAAATAGAAAGGTTGAAGAGTACGATTAAGTAAAGCTAACATCAAGAAGTCTTTAGCTCGCTTTACGCTTTATTATGGGGAAATAGAAAGGTTGAAGGGTATGATTAAGTAAAGCTAACATCAAGAAGTCTTTAGCTCGCTTTACGCAATATTATGGGGAAATAGAAAGGTTGAAGAGTACGATTAAGTGAAGTTAACATCAATAAGTCTTTAGCTCACTTTACGCATTATTATGGGGAAATAGAAAGGTTGAAGGGTACGATTAAGTAAAGCTAACATCAAGAAGTCTTTAGCTCACTTTACACATTATTATGGGGAAATAGAAAGGTTGAAGGGTACGATTAAGTAAAGCTAACATCAAGAAGTCTTTAGCTCACTTTACGCCTTATTATGGGGAAATAGAAAGGTTGAAGGGTACGATTAAGTAAAGCTAACATCAAGAAGTCTTTAGCTCGCTTTACGCAATATTATGGGGATATAGAAAGGTTGAAGAGTACGATTAAGTAAAGTTAACATCAATAAGTATTTTGCTCGCTTTACGCATTATTATGGGGAAATAGAAAGGTTGAAGGGTACGATTAAGTAAAGCTAACATCATAAGGTCTTTAGCTCTTTTTACGCATTATTATGGGGAAATAGAAAGGTTGAAGGATACGATTAAGTAAGTTAATATCAATAAGTCTTTAGCTCCGTTTATCCATTATTATGGTAAAATAGAAAGGTTGGAGAGTACGATTAAGTAAAGCTAACATCAAGAAGTATTTAGCTCGCTTCATACAATATTATGGTGACGTCTGCAATCATTAGATGTCTTTATTTAGCGGGTGTTTGGACACCACTACTGAACTCTACATTTTGCAAGAAGTGACCATAAGAATAAATGATTCCTGGTAAATCGACTTGTTAAATCAAAAGCTGGTTGCATTGCTGATAACTTATGACAGCTGCAATGGTGTGTGTGTCGTCATAAAATGTTGAGTGGGGCAGAAACCTCTTGAATACTGGTAAATGGTGTCTGGCAAGTAGGGAGGTGGCAGGTTATTTATGAAAGAGAGAAGAAGCATATGTTAAAACTGGTAGGCAGTTTCAAATACTGAGATCTAGTTTTAAGCTAGAGTTAGAGTGAAGAGCTGCGGTTGAAAGTGGTATGGAATCCTTGGGAGAAATGGTTGCTAGTGGTAAGTGTAGTACGTGGCGAAAAAAAGTCAAATACTGAAAACGATTTATGTTCTACAATTAAACCGGTTGGCATAAGTCTTTTTATAGTGACATATCTATTGTTTTTAAAATATTCTATTGTTAATTTTTTCTCATATCGTTTATTTATTTCCTTATTCCATTTTCTCCATGGGCTATTTTTCCCTGTTGGAGCCCTTGGGCTTATATTCTTATTATTATTATTATTATTATTACTTGCTAAGCTAGAACCCCTGTTGGAAGAGCAGAATGCTATAAGCCCAAGGGATCCAACAGGGAAAATAGCCCAGTGAGGAAAGGAAAAAGGGAAAAAAATATTGTAAGAAAAGTGCTCGAATGTACTCTCAAGCAAGAGAACTCTAACCCAAGCCAGTGGAAGACCATGGTACAGAGGCTATTGCACTACCCAAGACTAGAGAACTATGGTTTGATTTTGGGGTGTCCTTCTCCTAGAAGAGCTGCTTACCATAAGTAAAGAGGAAAGTAGCCACTGAACAATTACAGTGCAGTAGTTAACCCCTCGGGTGAAGAAGGTCTGTTTGGTAATCTGTGTTGTCAGGTGTATGAGGACAGAGGATAGTATGTAAAGAATAGGCCAGACTATTAAGTGTGTGTGGGTGGGGGGAGGGAAAATAATTCGTAACTAGAGAGAAGAATCCCATATAGTATTGTCTGGCCAGTCAAAAGACCTCATAACTCTCTAGCGGTAGTATCTCAACTAGTGGCTGGTGCCCTAGCCAAACTACTATCTTCTATAGCATCTTGCTTTTCCAACTATGGTTGTAGCTTGGCTAGCAATAATGATAACAATAATAATAATGATGTTAAGAGAGTTAACGTTGAGATTATATGGACAAATATTAAGATCTGGTGTTGGGGAGTGACTGAAGAGTGAGTATATGGAACCCGTTAGGGGTCAAAAGGTCAAAAAGGAGGTTAAGGGTCACATGGTATGGATGAGTTGGAGGAAGATGTGGAGAAATAGCTGGAGATGTTTCATCAAGGCAACCGACCCTTTAGCTTAGAAATGGTTTCTGATGGAAGGACTGTATCTTTGTTTAATGTTGGTATGTAATTCATATATCAGATTTGTGAGGTATGCAGTTGATGATCACATCATTACTATTTCGTGATTATTGTGTACAGTAGAAACGTTTCCAGGTATTTAAACTTACTTCCAATTCAGTATATGAAATTTATTGAGATATAGTTCTTGCATTTGGTGTTAAAGTGGTTGAGTATTTTTAGTTAACCATAATGAAGATGATGACATAGTTTGAAAAATTTCTCTCCTAAAATTACATAAAGAATATTAAGTACATGGTGTTGGAGACATTGAACAGCAATGTGAAATTATTCTGGAAGTGCAGAGGAAGGGCGAAAATTCCACAGGTTCAGCTAGATTTTATGTACAAGGACGACGTTACCCTAATTAATGAATTAGAATTATTATATGGAGGTAAACCACCTCAATGTGACCCACTGTGGCTCCCGCCAATCTTCTAGGACTCATTCAGTTTTGGTTAAGGATTTCGCTAGCTGTTAACATTGCTTCCAATCCTTTTGTTTGGCTTAGCATCGGTAGAAGAGCGTGTTTTTCTATAAGAAATGACCCCATTCTCGTTTCCCTGACTCGTGCTATGACAGCTTGTGAATAGTAATTAGCCGTAATTGACACATTAAGGCCAGAGGAAAGAGCATATCAGAAATCAGAAGTGAATACCTGCCTCACTTGAAATATCTTTTTCCTTGCTCATTTTTTCGTTATATTTCTTACATATTCAATTTTCACCTACCCACCCCCAGGCCCAAGTCTCTTGTAAGGGGGGGGGGAGGCGTTAGATGGATTTCAAACCCTCATAGTCGAGAAATTGCCAGGTATATAATCCATTGGGTAGACCAACACTTGACAAAATTCATGTTTGTTGCTTTAAATAATTCAAAGTAATGGCAAAGTAACATATGACTTGAATTTCCCTTACATATAGGACTTATTTGAACTAGAAACGATATTTTTTTTTACATAAAGTACTGACCCATAGTGAAGAAAAGGGAGCCTTTATTACGGATATTAGTATCAAGACCAGTGGCGAGAGGATGGACGATGGGAAGCGGTAATGTGGAGTTTGTACAGTCCCGCAGACTTGACTTTAGTCATTGGAAAATAAATACATCTGTATTCTCTCTCTCTCTCTCTCTCTCTCTCTCTCTCTCTCTCTCTCTCTCTCTAGCCATTGGAAAACAAATACATCTTTGAATACATGTATTTTCTCTCTCTCTCTCTCTCTCTCTCTCTCTCTCTCTCTCTCTCTCTCTCTCTCTCTCTCTCTCTCTCACACACGCACACACACAGTTATCATAACACGTTTGCTTCAAGGTAGAATCTAAGAAATGAGTTAAACTGGGACGGACCACAATATTAGTCATCACGCCAAACGAACATTAACTAAAAATAAGAAAATAAAATAAGTAAAATAGAATTGAAATAAAACGTGTAAGTGCCAAAGGCGAATTAGAATTTCTTTTTGTCATCAATTAAATAAAAAAACTTATTCGCTTAAATGTGTTTGTTTGTTCAAACTTGAAGTCTGTTGCCAAAAGAGATAGGTTTAGATCTCCATTCAAGTACGGGGGTGAAGTGGTCAGTTGCAGTGTTACCCAATAGGTACACGTCACATAGGCGTCTGGGGAAAAATTAAGTCCTACATCTATCTATCTATCTGTCTATAAATATATAAATGTATATATATGTATATATATGTATATATATGTATATATATATATTCATATATATATATATATATATATATATATAAATAGATAATAGAAATTAACCAGTTCCTTTATTGACCGTCTCTATCCTTCTATGCCTATGCAATTTTAAATAAAACATGGATGAATGCTGTTAATAATCTAGTCAACAAAAACAAAACAAAAAATAAACACACAACTAGAGGGGCACTCAGTAGAGCGCAGACATCCTCCGCGACAGCTTATTTTCCGTCTTTCCATGCATCTACGTACATCTTCGTTCGCAAGTAGAATAGTAGGTAAGTTAATGAGGCATTACAAGTACGCTCAGTACCTTAGCGGAAACGCAGCCGAGGACCTTGTACTTGTCGTTGTAACAAGAAAACAGTGGCAACGCCAGTAGACCCTCTCCTACGTGATATCCTGAAGTCGTGAGGCATTTCTCCTTCAGCAAGTCCTTCCGGAGTTCGTATCTGTTTCTTACCATTTCTTCCTTCTCGGAGGTCCATGCGGATAGTGTCACCGAGTGGGACGTGTTTGACGAGATACCGGTGGTGCTTTGGTGGTCCAGTGAGCTTCCTTGGCTAGTCAAAGCCAAAGATGCATTTGACACAACACTAGAAGGGATAGATGACGAAACAGTTCTGGTTGTGTTCGACGAAATGTTGGTTGTGCTCTGTCTGGATTCGACGTGCTTTTTATCATGAGGCTTAGTTCTCGGTTTCTTAATATTAGAGGCATGAAAAGGGTTAGACGAGATGTTAGTGATGGCGAGGTACTCCTTGGATGGTATGATGACGGGCACAATCGAATGCTCGTCCTGCAGAAATGCACAGATCAGCGCAACGGCAATGCAAGTGGCCGCGGTCAGGGTCAACACTATATACTTGAGGAGACGCATGTTATTTAGGAATTTAAAGAGCAACGAGACAAGACTTAAATCGCGGCACACATCCCACCATGTTCAGCAATGTTCCATCCACAACTGTGTTGACTGGGACAAGTGGCTTCTTGCCTTGCCTATTAGATAGCTTTCTCCTCCTTCTCCCTCCTGCTTCTCCCTAACTTGAGCCTTCATCCTCCCCCCTCCCCCTCCCTTATATACGCACCTGAAGATTCCCTTCTCAATTACTTCTTCCCCTTCCCTCAATCCCAAATATTGCTTGCAGGATCAGTGGTCCTTCACAAGGTCTCTTCATTCTTCGCGTTCTTCTGACTACAATATCATATTCCTCACTTTTATTATTCCACAGATGATTTTTCCCCAGTTCTCCTTCTCCCCCCAATACTACACAGTGTTCTATAAGTCCTTTTCCAGCTGTGACCAAGTTGTGGAATGATCTTCCTAATCGTGTAGTTGAATCGGTAGAACTTCAAAAGTTGAAAGTTGCAGCAAATGTTTTTTATGTTGAACAGGCTGACGTAAGTCCTTTTATAGGTTATATATTAATTATCTGTTTTAATGTTGTTAGCGTTTTTTAAATATTTTATTTTACTTGCTCATTACTTCTTATATCTTTTATTTATTTCCTTGTTTCCTTTCCTTACTGGGCTATTTTTCCGGTTGGAGCCGTTGGAGTTATAGCATCTTGCTTTTCCAACTAGGGTGTAGCTTGGCTAGTAATAATAATAATGATAATGATAATAATAATAATTGTTTGGAGTTTATAAGATCTCTATTTAACCCCCACTTACTCCCTTTATATCTACATGACCATCCCAGTCCATTACCCCCCAACTGTTCCTCTCTCCCCCAACTGTAACCCTCCTCCCCCATGTGTAACTGTAACTAGCACTCTATCTCTTTCCCAAATCCATCTGGCCTTAATTACATTCATGTTTATCATAGAAATGGTAGAATTACATCAATTAATATGGCCCATCTAAAAGGTTGCTCTGACACTTGTATGGAAAGGTAAGTTCCTGTCACAACTGCCAGGCCAGGGTGAATCTGTGGGTATGATCCAATTCAGTGTTCTTGTTCTTGAAGTATTTTATTTTGATTGTTCATTACATCGCTTGTAGTTTATTTCATTTTTTCCTTTCCTCACTGGGCTTATAGCATCCTGCTTTTCCAAGTTGGGTTGTAGCTTAGCTTGTAATGATGATGATGATGATGATGATGATGATAATAATAATAATAATACGACGACTATGGTTGGATGTAGCTAAGGTAAAAATGTCTTTCCTTTTATTAGTAAATACATATTTACAATTCTTACGATTTATAATATATATACATTATAGTATATTTACATGAGTATTTTTTACTCAACATATAATGAATTTACATTTGGAATTTTTACTATTTTTGTAAATATGTTTTTTAAGAAAAGAAAAAATAAATCGATTCGTGATTTGAAGAAGGAAAAGGATTATGAATTTAAATATAAACAACATATGCAGCCGTTTCTAGTCCACTGCAGGACAAAGGCCTCAGGCATGACAATTCATGTCTGGGGTTTGACCAAGTTTTCATCACCACGTTGGCCACTGCGGATTGGTGATGGTGAGAGTGTTTTGTCTGATCGTTAACAGCAAACCAACCTAGTATTGGTGGCTTTGCTGATCATGGTGATAACCAAACTCTTTCATCTCGTTGAGATATCCCCACTCAGAAATGGATCTATATATATATATATATATATATATATATATATATATATATATATATAATGTAATGTGTGTGTGTATGTCCCATGTCAACGGATAATGAGACATCCGAACATGGGTACCTTATTACAAAAAGGTTCGC
>NC_090741.1:61795731-61798231 GCF_036898095.1 Palaemon carinicauda
GCTTCTTTTGATATAAGGGTAGCTTATTTAAACGTCCCTGCCTAGTAATATGGCGGACTGGGGTTCGAGTCTCGCTCATGCTCAATATTTCCTTGTAGTGCGTGCAATCTTACCATCCTTGTGAGCTAAGGATGGGAGATTTGGGGATAGCTTGTAGGTTTACCTGCAGAGTCATCAGTAGCCATTGCCTGGCCCTCCCTGGTCGTAGCTTGAGTGGAGAGGGGTCTTGGGCGCTGGTCATATGTATATATAGTCAGTCTCTAGGGCACTCTCATTGTCCCTTGCTTATGCCGTTCATGACTGTCCATTAAACCCTCTGATTAAAAACAAATATTTGATCTGACTACACACACCCACGTTGGTACCTTGGGTAATTGGTCAGTGGCTGAGAAGGATATGTCCCTTTTCCACTGAGATATGCCCCGATCTCAGGGCTATTATTATTATTATTATTATTACTTGCTAAGCCACAACCATAATTGGAAAAGCAGAATGCTATAAGCCCAGGGGCTCCAACAGGGAAAATAGCTCAGTGAGGAAAGGAAAAAAGGAAAATAAAATATTTTAAGAAGAGTAACAACTATAAATATCTCCTATATAAACTATAAAAACTTTAACAAAACAAGAGGAAGAGAAATAAGATAGGAGAGTGCGCTCGAGTGTACCCTCAAGCAAGAGAACTCTAACCCAAGACAGTGGAGGACTATGGTAGAGAGGTTGTAGCACTACCCAAGACTAGAGAACAATGGTTTGATATTGGAGTATCCTTCTCCTAGAAGAGCTGCTTACCATAGCTAAAGGGTCTCTTCTACCCTTACCAAGAGGAAAGTGGTCACAGTTATTTGATCTTGGAAGATTATTGAAATATGAAGAAATACGAATGAAAATATTCATCTTATTAACTGATATATATTAAATTTTTTAATTGCTTACTTAATCACCTGGCAGCCACGGGAGGAATAGGGCCTCAATGAATTCACGCCCTATGTCTCTCTAAGCTAAATCCAGTTCTCGAATCCAAACTCCCTCCACTTTGTGATCAGCCACGTTTCTCTTGGTCTACCACGTTCTCACTTGACTTGGATTAATAACCGGAATTAAAATGAAAAAAAAAAATTAAGTTAAATGTCGAAAGGTATCAAGATAATGGAGAAAGATGACAAAAATGAGAGAAAATGAAAAGAAATTCATATCGAAAGGTAATCAAGGTTGAGAGAAAAGTAATTGCTGAGAGAGAGAGAGAGAGAGAGAGAGAGAGAGAGAGAGAGAGAGAGAGAGAGAGAGAGAGAGAGAGAGAGAAGTAATCTTGGTTTAATAAACCTTTTGATAATTACAGGTAGTACCTAAGTGGGTCCTTATTATTGGGAGTGGTTTCTCACAGATTGAGTTCTTAATAGTTTTTTTTTTTTTTTACAAATCGTGTGAAATTTTTGTAGTCGTTTTTATCAAAGCTCACTCTGGTCTATGTATGTTCTATACACACACACACACACACACATATATATATATATATATACATATATGTATATATATTTATATATATAAATATATATTCACATATATATACATATATATATATATATATATATATATATATATATATATATATATATATATATATATATATATATATATATGTGTGTGTGTGTGTGTGTGTGTGTGTGTGTGTGTGTGAATATATAATTATATGTATAAATATATATACATATATGTATATATATATACATATATATAATGTATATTTGTGTGTGCGTATGTTTGTGTATTGTATGTACAACACCAAATGCAACCATTTCTAGTCCACTGCAGGACAAAGCCCTCAGACATGTCAATTCATGTTTGGGGTTTGGCCAGTTTTCATCACTACGCTGACCAGTGCGGATTGGTGATGGTAGGAGATTTTTGTCTGATCGCTCGCAGCATATCAACCTAGTATGGTTGTCCCTGACTAGTACGTGTGTATAGATCATGGCATTGCACAAAGTTAAGGTATTCCCTCTCAGAGATAGTTTTATATATATATATATATATATATATATATATATATATATATATATATATATATATATATATATATATATATATATATATATATATATATATATATATATATATATATATATGCTTAATTCGTACATTTACTCAGATTACTCATTGTATTTTTAGTTTCCACCTAATTTTCCATGTTAGGACTCCAGGGCTTATAGCATCCTGCTTTTCCATCTAGGGTTGTAGCTTAACATTTAATAATAATGATAATAATAATAATAATGATGATGATAAAAATAATAATAATATTAATAATAGTAATAATAATGATAATAATAATTCTGATCTTGATCTATTTTTCAAAGTTGCAAAGTTTGTAATGTATTTTGTAAGTTGATCTACTTTTCCAAATTTTATTTGACCTTGACCCATTTTTTAAATCCTCGAGTCATTTTGTAAGTTAGACATTTTATAATCTTATTTATCCTCGATGTTTTGTATTACTAGATCT
>NC_090741.1:61800731-61863231 GCF_036898095.1 Palaemon carinicauda
GGCGGAGAATAGCTGGGAGCCGTTCCATAGCTAATCTCATCCGTGGCTACTTTTGGTACTCGAGACGTAAACAAACGGGCGCCATTGCTTAAATGACGTCACCTTCCGTCTTCATCTTTTGTACAGTAGCTCGCCTAACTTAGACGGATTTTCCCTGTGCTATCTTTATCGCCTTGCATCTTTATTATGTCGCTACCTTCGGCCTCGCCTTCTTCTGGAAAGTTGAGTACAAGGTTCCAGTATTGTTTAGTTAAGCTCCGTAAAGTAAATATTACTTTTCGAGATATTTGTTGTTTTGTGGCAGAGCTGTGCCTCTACCGGACCCGCCATTTTATGGCGTCGTTGTTGTTCTGCATGCCTTATTTAGTTAGCCACAACAACGCTTCCGGCTTCATTTACTAATCGATAACATTAGTTTATTTAGTCTTCATAGCTAGGAACTTTTATATCGTGTTTTGACGCTTTTTTACCGGTCATCGATTGACCCCATACCAGTTGGCTACTATAGCCCCCAGGCCAGAGCGCCTATATATCAGTGTTCATGCATGATTTTATCAGTGATCCTAGGCTTACTTATGAAGATAGTGGCATTATTTTACAATACTATTGACTGTGATGCAAGTGTTTTCGCCTTCAGGGACCATATAGGGGATAGGTTAGTTAGTGTGCCTTCCTAACCTAACCTACATGTAGGACCCCTATATGCTTCCTTCATCCCCCTGCCCTTGGCATTCCCTCTGCGTAGCCTTGCTCCCCTTACCACGTAAGGGGATCAAGCTCTTACCAGAGTATATTATCGCCTCTCAGTCCTCCCTAAGGGAATGACCCCCCTTAGGGTTGCGCCTGAGAGTGAGGAACGGCTAGCCTTTCCTCTATGGCTAGGACTAAGTCTACGACTGTCCTGCGATAGCGATATGTCTTCTATCCTTCCTAGTTCAGGACGTTCAGCCCTGCTCTAGGTTAGGTTTTGGAAGGGTAATTCTGTTCCTTGCTGAAACTGTACCTATGCACCGTTTCAGTCAGGCTGCCTTACCTTAGGTTAGGGAGTGTCCGCCCTTCCTTAGTGGCCGCTCTGGTACAGAACCCCTTTCATGGAAGACTCTTCTCTTCTCCCCTCCCCACCTATCTCTTGTATAGCCTAGCCTATACTTAGGTTTGTCTATACCCATCTGTCCCCTGTCCTACAACTCCTCCTTAGGGTGGAATGATAGGGCTACCTTGAGCTTCTGTGTACAGTCCGCTCTGGTACATATACCCTTCATAGTGTCCTATGGGGTTAGCCACTGGATGTGTTCTGTATACAGGGGTCTCCCCCTCTTTGGGTGTCCCCTAGCCCTCCCTTGGGCTACCCTAGCTCCCGGTCCTCTGCGGCCCCTGCCTCTGGGTGATAGAGCCAGCCTCTATCATGGGTACACCCTCTCAGGGGGGGATGTCTGGGAGTCCATGGCCGGACTTCTTACATCCCTCCCTCTGTCTCTTTCACTATCTGGGTGCCGGTCCCTTGCCGCCTCCACTGTCGGCGATACCCACCTCCTACCTTGGTGACTCTCCCCATACCCCCATGGCCGCCAGTCCTCCGTGTGCCGGGGGACTGCCGCCTGCCGCCGGCTTCCAGCCGATGGCTCTCCACCTTCCTCATAGCTTCGCCGTCCGCCTGCCGGTCGGCCACCGGAGTGCCGGCATACACTGCCGGCAACCTGGTTCTGCTATAACCATCCTTGTTCCTGTCACCAATCTGGCATCCTCCGGCTGCCGGAGCCGCCGCTCCCTCTGCCGGCGTGCCGCCGTTGTGCCGGCGGCCGCCACCCTGGTATTACTCTTGACTTATATTGTCTGTCCTAATGCCAGAAACTCTGCTGGAGCAGCCTCCGGCGTGTCGGAGGTCTGCCGGAACCCCCCGGAGGCGTCAAGACGACTTGCACCCTCTTCTACTAGCTATCATCTGAGTACTGATAGCCCTACACTGCAACCAGAAGGCCTGTTTACGTTAATGGATCAGTACCTTGGTACTGTTCTATTGGTAATCATGCTGTCCTTTTGCATTCTTCAGATTTCCAGCATGCTGCGTGTATCTTAGCACGGCTGGTTGCCGGAAGCAGTTACCCTCGGGGATCCTTTAGCCCCCTAATTTGGGACTGAGTGGCCTCAGTCCCAAACTTATCCTTGGCAATTTCCATGGAATTCCATTGCCCTATGGACTTCTGCGGGAATACTATCCTGCGCCTTCGGCCACCTCGGATTATCCAAGGATGAAGCTTGCGGTAACCAGCCGGGCGGGATGCACGGAGTATGTTTCTTTACTATCTCAATCCTCTGTGCATCACACCCTTTATCAAGTTAAAATTAATGATTAATATTAACTTAGCTTAAGAGCCATTCTTATGACTCCCCCCATACTCATTTTCTCTTTCTTCCACAGGAGGAGCAGATGAAGTGTGACTTCGACTTCTGCGCTGTGAAACGCCCGCACTTCTACGGGCATACGGCTTGCAGGACTCACGCCCCTTGTGCTAACAAGAAAGGGGATTTGAAATTCTGGGACCCGCTGAACTGTACGGTCTGCCAGGCTCACATAGCTGATGCCTTCCATAACCCTCCCTCAGCGGAGGTCAGGGACATTTCTCGGGAGAAGCTACGCAAATGGGTGCGTGGCTTCCAGAAGAATGCCACCGGACCGTACCTGGCCACTGAAGAATTGAGGTCACTTCTGTTCCCAAAGGCCTCCCCTGATTCTGTGGTGCCCAAGGATTTGATCCCCACTGTCGAAATTACGGTGGAACCTGATGTAGTCATGGCCCAGTCCATGCACGAGTGCCGCCTGGATTCCGATGATGATGAACACATGTCGGATGTCTCGGAGGGCACGGAGAAGACCCTTATGGCTCAAGGAGCTGAAGATGATGATGACCAGGTGGAATACGCCGAGTCGGAGCAAGAGGTTGCTCCTCCTTCCATCACCGCCCCCTACTCCTACACCGACGGAAGTGTCTCTCCCGTCTACCTCCACTACCCCGGAACCCTTGCCATCCACCCAAGAGATGCTCCGGATGATTAAAGCCATCATGGACGACAGGCTGAAGGAGAATCAGGAGTTCATCAGGTCCATGATAGGATCCAAAGAACCGAAGAAGATCTCAGTTAAGGATCTCCCCGCTTGCTCACATGCCAACCCATGGAGGTATGCTGAGCATATGGTTATAGCGACCGGCAGGATCTTCGTCAGCGACAAGATCGGCACGGTCCCCCTGCAAGACGTGGAGTTCTTCCCAAATTTTGAGGCCTACCCGGACTGTTACGTCCGACTTCGCTCTGAACCTGCCTCTAAAGAAGAGACCGAACCGAAAGAGGAGATAGTGTTCGATCTCGCGAAGGCCCAGGCTATGCTAGCCAACACGTTTAAAAGTAGGGGTTTTACCTGCTCTAAGCTTCCGGCCCTGAGCAAGAAGCACCCTACCTACGTCGCACCCGAGGATGCAGTCCTTCCATTCATGGAAAAGGCCTTCGCTGCGTGCCTCAAGGCTGTGGAAGAGGGAAAAGCATGCCCTGCACTGGAGGAGTGCAGACCCTTCTCCATAGTGACTCCCCCCGACGCTCGACACTGGAAGGACATCCAGCATACTTTCGTGGTGGGAAAGCTAGATCCTGACGTCGCCGGACGTCAGTTTAATGAAGACCTCCCGAAACTCAACGATCACCTCCTTCGTCGGGAACAAGATACGAAGGAGAGGCTCGCAGCATCCATGTCCCACCAGGTCCAACTGGACATCATGGCCTGTGACACCAGAGTACCAGACCACTACATGGTACTTGCCAAATCCCACATGGCAACCCTGGTGAAGGACATGTACCACTTCATGAAGGCTCGGAGAGCCTGTCGTGAATTCGTGTTCGCAGGTGCCACTGTGAAACATGAACCCCGGAGGCTGATTTCCTCCAACATCTGGGGTAAACACCTCTTTCCTTCTGACCTTGTGAAGGAGATCACCGACAAAGCCGCCACGGAGAATAGAAGCCTTCTCCACAAGTGGGGCATGTCAAAAAAGAGGAAATCCTCTCAGGACGACGGACCTCAACCTAAGAGGAAATCTTCTAAACAGAAACCCCAGCAACGTCAACCAAGACGTCAGTTTCCGGGACCCGCTACCTCCCAAGTGGCAGCTCAGCCACAGCAGACCTTTCAGCTGGTCACCCAACCGGTCTTGTCACAGTCACCGGTTTTCACCCCTGCTTTCGAGCAACAGACGACTACCTTTCGTCCCAAAGGTAGAGGCTCAAGCAGAGGTGCAGGCAGAGACGCGTCTCGCCGTCCCTCCAGAGGCAGAGGAGGAAAGGGAGCTAGCGGCCGAGGCAGCAAGCCCTCGGGACACCAGAAGCAATGAAGTGCTTCCGGTGGGAGGAAGACTCCGCCAATTCCAGGATCGTTGGACCTTTGATCCCTGGGCACACAGCATCGTCAAGAAGGGTCTAGGCTGGAGTTGGACTCAACCACCCCCAACATTCCAGCAATTCTTCCAACAATCAACCCCCCCTTCTGGAAGAATATGTCCTAGATCTCTTGAACAAGAAGGTGATAAGGAAGGTAAAGTCCACCAGGTTCCAAGGGAGACTGTTTTGTGTCCCCAAGAAAGACTCTGACAAACTCAGAGTCATTCTGGACTTATCCCCCCTCAACAAGTTCATAGCGAACGACAAGTTCAAGATGCTGACTCTTCAACAGATAAGGACCCTTCTGCCTCGAGGTTCTTACACGGTCTCCATAGACCTGGCGGATGCCTACTGGCACATTCCGATGAACCATCACGCTTCCTCCTACCTAGGATTTCGACTCCAAAGGAAAAGCTACGCCTTCAGGGCCATGCCCTTCGGCCTCAATGTGGCCCCTTGGATCTTCACAAAGCTGGCGGACGCCATAGTACAACAGCTGCGCCTCCGAGACGTCCAGGTGATGGCCTACCTCGACGATTGGCTAGTTTGGGCTCCATCGCCCGAGGATTGTGTAAAATCCTGCAGCAAAGTCACCCAGTACCTAGAACACCTGGGATTCAAGATAAACGCGAAGAAATCTCGCCTCTCTCCAGCTCAGAAGTTCCAATGGTTAGGAATCCAATGGAACCTTCAGTCACACCGCCTTTCCATTCCCCAGAAGAAAAGGAAGGAAATAGCAGGGTCTGTCAAGCGACTACTGAAATCCAAGCGGATCTCAAGACGCCAGCAGGAACGAGTTCTAGGCTCTCTACAGTTCGCCTCAGTAACAAACCCAGTGCTTCGTGCACAGCTAAAGAATGCCGCGTGAGTCTGGAGACGTTCTGCATCCATCGCTCGAAGAGACCTCAAGAGACGGCTCCCAAACAGACTTCGACTTCTCCTCAAGCCGTGGTCGGAAGCAAAGGCCCTGAAAAGGTCCATTCCTCTTCAACACCCACCTCCATCACTCAACATCCACATGGACGCTTCGCTGGAGGGTTGGGGAGGTCACTCCCACCAAAAACAGGCTCAAGGCACATGGTCTCCCCTGTTCAAGATGTTCCACATCAACATCTTGGAGGCCATGGCGGTCCTTCTAACTCTGAAGAAACTCTCCCCGCCTCCCTCGATCCATATTCGTCTAACCCTAGACAACTCGGTGGTAGTTCGATGTCTCAATCGCCAAGGCTCAAGATCGCCCCAGATAAATCAGGTGCTTCTCCCAATCTTCCGTCTGGCAGAGAAGAAGAAATGGCACCTGTCTGCAGTTCACCTACAAGGATTCCGCAACGTGACAGCGGATGCTCTATCTCGGACAAACCCGATAGAGTCGGAATGGTCTCTAGACGCAAGATCATTCTCCTTCATCTCTCACCAAGTCCCAGAACTTCAGATAGATCTCTTCGCAACGAGCGACAACAATCAACTTCCTCGGTACGTGGCCCCGTACGAGGACCCCAAGGCAGAAGCAGTGGATGCCATGTCACTGGACTGGAACAGATGGTCCAAGATCTACCTGTTCCCTCCCACCAACCTTCTGCTGAAAGTCCTCTCCAAGCTGAGAACCTAGTGGCTCCCAAGTGGCCCCGGAGCAACTGGTACCCCCTGGTCCTGGAGCTGCAGCCCAAGCTGACCCCTCTCCCGGGCCCAGTTCTCTCCCAACAAGTACAGAAGTCGACTGTCTTCGCTTCATCATCGAAAATCAAGGACCTTCATCTCTTGATTTTCTCTCCCTAGCCGTAAAGAAGAGGTTTGGGATCTCGAAGAAAAGTCTAGACTTCCTCGAGGAATACAAGACCGAATCCACAAGACGGCAATACGAATCATCTTGGAGAAAATGGGTCTCTTTCGTCAAGACAAAAAATCCTAAGGAAATCACAATTGATTTCTGCATGTCCTTCTTCATTCACCTTCATGGACAGGGATTAGCAGCCAATACGATTTCAACTTGCAAATCGGCCTTGACTAGACCAATATTGTATGTCTTCCAAATTGATCTGTCCAGCGACATCTTCAATAAACTGCCGAAAGCATGTGCTCGTCTACGCCCAGCACCCCCACCGAAACCGATCTCCTGGTCATTGGACAAGGTGCTCCATTTCGCCTCCAACTTAGATAATGATTCATGCCCTCTCAAGGATCTGACTCAGAAAGTTATATTTCTCTTTGCTCTTGCCTCAGGAGCCCGAGTCAGCGAAATTGTGGCATTGTCAAGAGAAGAGGGTCATATCCTGTTTACTGATTCAGGAGACATTACCCTCTCCCCGGATCCGACGTTTCTCGCCAAAAATGAATTACCAACCAGAAGATGGGGCCCCTGGAGAATATGCCCCCTGAAGGAAGATGCCTCTTTATGCCCAGTAGAGAGCCTCAAGGTCTATCTTCACAGAACTTCGAACTTTGGTGGAGGCCAACTCTTCAAAGGAGAAACATCGGGCAGCGACCTGTCACTGAAACAATTAAGAGCGAAAATCACCTACTTCATTCGCAGAGCGGATCCCGACAGTACACCCGCCGGTCACGATCCTAGAAAAGTTGCATCGTCTCTGAATTTCTTTCAGAGTATGGACTTCGAAAGCCTTAAAAGCTTCACAGGCTGGAAGTCCTCGCGTGTTTTCTTCAAACATTATGCGAAACAAGTGCACGAAGTCAAACATTTTGTGGTAGCCGCAGGTAGTGTTATGAAACCTGCACCTAACTCTGCATAGAACAGTGAGTTACTTGGGACTCTAACTCTTCGGGTGCCTATGTTGACCCTCGAGCGATACATAGTGATGTCGAAAACACTTAGTGCTTTCTTATAACTGTTCTTATCCCAGGTGGAATGTCATAGTTGTCACACAAGTGCCGCATGCCTTGAGCATGATGTGTTTTAATTAAAGACTAACGTTCCTCGAGAACGAGTGCCTACTAATAAATTTGAAATTCCCTTTCAGATTCAAGAGCAAGTCTTTATTACTATGTACATTATAATTACTGTAAATTAATTTTACTTATTGCTGCAATTCATTTAATTTCTGCAACTGTGAAATAAAATTTCTATTTTATTACTTGTGCGTCTCAATCCGCTCCTACTTACTATGAAATACATGCCTGTCATAGTTTTATTATCCCCTTTCCTTATGGTTCATGGAGATTTTAAGGTCCTAACCCTTATTTTATATTCACTCTTACAACGTAATATTCCAATACGAATACTTACTCTTCATACCCTGGAGACGAAACCAACCTTCTCAGCACACAGTGTCCAACCACCACTTGTCTGCTTTCCAGAATGTTCCGATACGAATGCCAACCATTCAGTCTCGTCTCCAAGTTCTTCAGGTTCTTCTAACAGGGTGAATAGCCCTTCAATAACCACTTTGACGTCGGCATGGCCCGTGGGAACTTCACTGCCAAGGGGGGCAGGAAGATTCTTCCCTACGGTTCTTTATTAAGATTACTATGCTATTTTGTTCAAAGCCCTTGGCACTTACCAATAGGGGAAAATCTACCACGATACATTGATTCTCTGGTATTCTTCCATCAGGACGCCATGGCTTGAGCCCAAAAAACGGATTTTGAGCGAAGCTAAAAATCTATTTTTGGGTGAGATAGCCATGGCGTCCTGATGGACCCTCCCTGCTACTTCGTCCAGTTTTTAGGTCCCACCCTGCTCTGCTGTATCATGGTGATCGGCAAGCAACTGGCCTCAGGATGAAGACGGACGTGACGTCATTTAAGCAATGGCGCCCGTTTGTTTACGTCTCGAGTACCAAAAGTAGCCACGGATGAGATTAGCTATGGAACGGCTCCCAGCTATTCTCCGCCTTTACACACCTAAGCATTAACTCTGTTCGGGGTGTAGATAGCTATGTGGCGCGTTAATACATGTGTCCCCTGTTGATATACGATGTCTTAAAAGGGAAACCTTTAGGATACTCGCTCCAGAAGTTAGAATTCTGTGATAACCTGTGGTTAAATTCTCTGGGAATATCTTAGTAGTTATTTACCCAAGGAAGCTACCAAAAAGGAACCTTCCATCAGGACGCCATGGCTATCTCACCCAAAAATAGATTTTTCGCTTCGCTCAAAATCCGTTATATATATATCTATATATATATATATATATATATATATATATATATAAATATAAATATATATATATATATATATATAAATATAAATATATATATATATATATATATATATATATATATATATATATATGCGTATATGTGTGTATATATGTATATATTTACTGTATATATATGTATATATATGCTGTATATATACATACACATCCATAATATATATATATATATATATATATATATATATATATATATATATATATATATATATATATATATCACCATTATCTGTGAATCCCTTTCTATACATAGAAAGGGATTCACAGATAATGGTGAAAGGGGTTGTCTATCGCTATGATTAGCAAAGTTATGCTAGTCAGGGCCACCCGGCAAATTAACCTAGTCTGGGTGGCCCTTTTAGGAGAAGGACACTCCAAAATCAAACTTTTGTTTTCTAGTCTTGGGTAGTGCCATAGCCTCTGTACAATGGTCTTCCACTGTTATGGGTTAGAGTTTTCTTGCTTAAGGGTACGCTCGGTCATACTATTCTGTTTCCTTATCTCCTATCCTCACTGGGCTATTTTTCATGTTTGAGCCCTCGTGTTTATAACATCTTGCTTTTCCAATTATGGTTGTCGCTTGGATTTTAATAATAATAATGATGATGATAATAATAGGCTGAATTTTAAATGTATAATATTGTTTTGCAAATATAACTTGCAGAGCCTATGGCATATACCTAAACTATGGAAGAAAGGAGAAAGTAGTGGGAGGTGTAGTACTGTCCAAGGTTTGTTAAGAATATTATTTCCCTAATGTAAGCCTTGGTTTAGAAAGTCTACTGTGGCTTTTTCTTTAATTATTATGTTTGTAGTCTCTAGAGGTAATTATTTTCATAGACCAGCCATACATTAGAACAATTGTAATGTATTTGCCTTGCATTTACATGGCTGCAGGTCGATCCCCGCCACGTACAATCTGTTTAAGGTGGTTATTGAGGAGGTTACTTCTGTGGTTGGTCTTTCCTGGCTGCATATTTACAAAACACACTGCACCAACCGTGTGTCACACGATCGTACATAGTAACGACATTTCATTTTGTTTATGTATTATGCTTGTATCTTCGCTCTCCCCTTGCACTAAAAAGAACCTGAATAAACATGAATCTTTTTCTCACCGTTAATTGTTAACTGGTGTGGTATCAGTTGAACAGGAGATTTCCTGTTGCATTGAAACTGAAATAATGTATGTGTTTTTCTCACTGTTAACTGTTAACCGGTAGGGTGTTGGTTGAACAAGAAATTTCCTGTTGCATTGAGTTTTTGTATATAAAGGCGATTGTGTGTAATAAAGTTACTCAGTTGCTTTCATCCTGCCTTTGAGTCACAACCTTCTCTCGGCTTGTCTCTACACCATTGTTTTGAATGGGTGAGGATGGGCAGCCCACCCTGTTCCTGATTACTCGCTGTCTTTCTGCACTTTTGGATACTACAACCAGGCTTTCTCAATATACCAAGGCTCTAAAACTATTTTTCCAATTATTAGGGAACACTTCCCAACTAGCCAATTAACTTTTCATTATTAACATCCTCTTCGATACATGGATAGATCAGGTTGTTGATACCACATGCATGTATCTCTCTCTGTCTCTCTCTCTCTGTCTGTCTGTCTCTCTCTCTCTCTCTCTCTCTCTCTCTCTCTCTCTCTCTCTCTCTCTCTCTCTCTCTCGTTGTGTTTGTATGAAGTTGTAGTAGTGTTTTTGCTCCACCGTGACTTGCTTAACTTAATGATAAACATTATCTCATTGCTCCTTGTCATAGCAAGGGTTACAAGTATGAGCTGTGCACACCATCCTCGTGGGCCATAATTAATATACCACAATTCCCTACAATTTATATATAAATAGTTATGATGTGTTAGTAGTGACCCATGCAGATGGCGTGCACAGGACATTCATGTGCTACTTGGTAAAACAGAGAAGCAATGAGTTAATAATATTCTTCAGCGGGCAAAGCGAGCTACGCGAAGCAAAGATCATTTGAATGACGTAATATGAATTATGCATAATTTAAACCTGAGAGAGAGAGAGAGAGAGAGAGGCATAACAAACTTACACATCATCAACAACCCAAGATCTCCATGTATGGAGAAAAGGAAGCGGGGAGGCAGGCGATAGCATCGATAAGGCAGCAGCCAATCAGAAACAGGGTGGCTGGGTGGGGCTTCTTTGCTAGTCCAAGAGCCAGGTTGCATCTTATGCTGTCCGGCTGACGTTCTGGTGAGCGTCTCTGCAGATGAAACTGGAACCAAACGCATTCAGTCGTTAGTGTTCTGACCCTAGCCTTGGTCTTGTGTGAAGGCATATCCTTGAACTTGAGATACAATTAACATTATTATTATTATTATTCCTAGCCAAGCTACAACCCTAGTTGGAAAAGCAAGATGCTATAAGCCCAAGGGCTCCAATAGGGAAAAATAGCCTTGTGAGGAAAGGAAATAAATAAATGATGAGAATAAATTAACAATAAATCTTTCTAAAAACAGTAACAACTTCAAAACAGTTATGTCCTATACAAACTGTTAACAACGTCAAAAACAGATATGTCATATATAAACTATAAAAAGACTCATGTCAGCCTGGTCAACATGAAAACATTTGCTCTAACTTTGAACTTTTGAAGTTCTACTGATTCAACTACCCGATTAGGAAGATCATTCCACAACTTGGTAACAGCTGGAATAAAACTTCTAGAATACTGTGTAGTATTGAGTCTCATGATGGAGAAGGCCTGGCTATTGGAAGTAACTGCCTGCCTAGTATTGCGAACAGGATAGAATTGTCCAGGGAGATCTGAATGTAAAGGATGGTCAGAGTTATGAAAAATCTTATGCAACATGCATAATGAACTAATTGAACGACGGTGCCAGAGATTAATATCTAGATCAGGAATAAGAAATTTAATAGACCATAAGATTCTTTCCAACAAATTAGGATGAGAATTAGCAGCTGAACACCAGACGGGAGAACAATACTCAAAACAAGGTAGAATGAAAAAATTAAAACTTCTTTTGAATAGATTGATCACCAAAAATCTTGTAAGACTTTCTCAATAAGCCAATTTTTTGTGCAATTGAAGAAGACACAGACCTAATGTGTTTCTCAAAAGCAAATTTGCTGTCGAGAATCACACCTAAAATTTTAAGTCATACAAATTTAAAGAAACATTATCAATACTGAGATCCGGATGTTGAGGAGCCACCGTCCTTGACCTACTTACAATCATACTTTGAATTTTATTAGGATTCAACTTCATACCCCATAATTTGCACCATGCACTAATTTTAGCTAAATCTCTATTAAGGGATTCACCAACCCCTGATCTATATTTAGGGGATGGAATTGATGCAAAGAGAGTAACATCATCTGCATATGCTATAAGCTTGTTTTTTAGGCCAAACCACATGTCACGTGTATATAGTATGAAAAGTAATGGGCAAAGAACACTCTTGTGGAACACCGGATATCACATTCCTATACTCACTATGGTGCCCATCAACAACAACTCTTTGAGATCTATTACTTAAAAAATCAATAATAATCCTAAGAAACGACCCACCCACTCCCAACTGTTTCAGTTTGAAAACAAGGGCCTCATGATTAACACAGTCAAAGGAAGCACTAAAATCAAGGCCAATCATACGAACTTCCTGACCACAATCAAGGGATTTTTGTACAGCATTGAAGATTGCAAGAAAGGCATCACATGCTCCAAGGCCATTACGAAAACCAAATTGCAAACTAGGGAATAGATGATTACCTTCAGCAAACCTATTAAGACGTTTTGCCAGAAGACGTTCAAAAACTTTAGATAATATGGGAGTTATGGAAATTGGGCGGTAATCAGTGGGACTGGAGCTACCACAAACACATTTACATAGAGGAGTAATATTACCAATTCTCCAACAAGTGCTAAAATCTCCTCTTCATGCTAACTTGAGCAAAATAACAGATAACTTTGGAGCTAAGAAATCTGCTGTCTTTATAAAAAACAAAGGAAAAATGCCATTTGGGTCTACACCTCCATAAGCATCAAGGTCCATCAACAGAGCTTTAATCTCACGAGATCGAAAAGCTAAACTAGTTAGTTTAGCCTTAGGAAAACAGGAATGAGGTAGTTCAAGTTTTTCATTACTCTGTTTACTGTCAAAAACATCAGCCAACAGGGTTGCCTTTTCCTTTGGACAGTGATTGACTGATCCATCTGGTGTAAGTAAAGGAGGAACTGTTGCATCTACACCAAAGAGTGCAGATTTAAGGGTAGACCACCATTTATGTTCCTGAGTTGTACCAGAAAGTGTTTCTTTTATGGTTAAATTGTACTCCTTTTCAGTTGAGGCATAAACTCTCTGACCAAAAGCTCGAAGCTGAGTATAGTTGTTCCAGGTCAAATCTGATCCGTTACCCTTCCAAAGATGATAGGCCTCCTGCTTCTCTAAATAAGCACGTCTACAATCATCAATGAACCATGGTTTGTCCTTCACTCGGTACCTTAGCACATGAGAAGGGATACGCCTATCAATTATGTTGACTAGATTCTCATTCAAAGGGACAACAGGATCTACACTACTATATAATTGTGACCAATTCAAGCCCAAAAGATCATGCAAAATCCCATTCCAGTCTGCTTGGGATTTCATACAAAGTTTACAAGAGTCTTCACTACTAATGAAATCAAGGCATGATTAGATGTCCCGACTGGAGAACCAACCTTATTAGTTATAACGCCAGGGGAGTCGGTGTATAGGAGGTCCAAGCAATTACCAGACCTGTGAGTAGCTTCATTTATGATTTGCTTACAGCCTGATTCAGAGGCAAAGTCTAAAGCTCTTAAGCCATGGCGATCGGTAGGAAAGATAGAACTTAACCACTCCCTATGGTGAGCATTAAAATCACCAACAAAGACAAAAGAATCCTTTCTATCATCTTCTTGTATCTTAGCCATAATGGTAAGAAGACAATCGAAGATAGAATCATCCATGCCTGGATTCCGGTAGATCGAACACAAATAAAAGTTGCTATGCCTGCCACAAACTTTTATTACCTAAATCTCATGACATCCACATTGATAGCAGAACTAATGAGAAGCAGGGTACTCGCTCCTAATATACACCGCCATTCCCCAGGCCCTAGGGATGGCATCACGTTTCAACATTATTGGCTTCTTGCTTTACAAGTTCTATTTATACTCTATGTACCTTTATTCTATAAATTTCGTTTAGGGATATGGAAACGCATGTAAACAATGGACTCAACTTTATTGAAAACACTAGACGATGCCGACACAAAACTGTATTTATTTATTTTAATATATTTATATTTTAAAGAATACGAGAACCAAGTTTTACAAAACAGATTACAGGTGATATCACATAAGAGTGAGAAGGCAAGGGGGGGAGGAGAGAGAGGGGGAGTGTGTGTTTGTTTACATCTCCTCCCCCCACCCTCTCTCCCCCGAAGATTTGACCTCCTGTAGCAGTAATATTAGGTTTATATATATTTAACAGATAGGTGAGTGGGCATATTGTTTATTTATATTACACTTATAATACAGTCAGGGATAATTTCTTCAGAGTGTTATCTTATTTATCTTTCTTTATCTTTAATTATCTTTATTTTTTATTGTATTAGCTTAGGTGGCAGAAATTGACTTATATGGAAGTCGGTAGATCTAAAGCATAATTCAAAATTTCGTTTTGAGGCTTTTTTTGAATTTGTCATGAATTCTAATTTTCTAAATTCAATCCTTTGATAATTCGAGATTTGATTTGGTGACACCATCGATTCTAAATCAAATTTCGAATTCGAGAATGAATTTGTAAAAGTTTTGGTGAATTTGATAATGAATTTATAAAAGTCTTAGTAATTTGATAATGAATTCGTAAAAATCTTGGTGAATTCAAGAGTGAATTTATAAGAAGTCTTGGTAAATTAATAAGGAATTTGTAAAAGTCTTGGTAATTTGATAATGAATTCATAAAAATCTTGGTGACTTCAAGAGTGCATTTTAAAAAGTCTTTGTAAATTAATAGTGAATTTATAAAAGTCAAGGTGAATTCAAGAGTGAATTTGTAAGTCGTGGTGAATTTAATAATTAATTTATAAAAGTCTTGGTGAATTTTTATAATTCTTGAGAGAGATTTTTCTTTATACCTGGTTATTTGTCCCTCTTAAATTCAACAAAAGAAAAGTTTTATTTTTTTTATTTCTTTCTTAATTGGGCGAAGTCAAGTCAAGCAGTTCAATATATATATATATATTTTATTTATTTATATATGTATATACATATATACATATATATATATATATATATATATATATATATATATATATTATATATATATATATTATATATATATATATATATTATATATATATTATATATATATATATATATATTATATATATATATATTATATATATATATATATATTATATATATTATATATTTATATATATATATATATATATATATATATATATATATATATATATATATATATATATATATCGGAATGTGTATTGATATTGGTGTTGTTTTCTTTTGGGCATGTTAAAATGTATTTGTTGTCGATATATATATATATATATATATATATATATATATATATATATATATATATATATATATATATATATATATATATATATAACTGCACAATTAGTCATAAGATAGAAACCGACACACAATTGTCACTTTACAAAATCAATTATGTGAATTTTAAGTTTTTCAGATAGATTTTATCGGTCGTAGTGATTAATTTGATTCTTGCGATTTAACTTTCACACAATCATATTTACTTTTCTATTTCTATTTCTATTTTTATTTCTATTTGCTTTTGCTGGCGGTGATCCAAGTCAGTCTCTTGAATTATGCAAGGTTACACGAGGTCTATTTAACATGCATTGGCTGTCACACGGTGTTACACGAACACACACTCACGAGCTTACTCGACATGAGCGTCGTGTCACACCTGGCTGTACACGATCTGTCTCCTTAATGATTTTGAAAGGATTAATTTCTGGTGTTTTGCGTCTATATTGGTTAAGTGAATGTTCACTATTCTCATTTAGCGTTCATTTGTGTAAATACAAGATGTTTGAAATTTCCTGTTGTAGGAAATTTATTTATTATTCTATCTCAATCTATGCGATGGAAGAGCAATATGGCGATAAAATTTTAATTTAGTTCAATTGTATTTATTTTATATTGTTTTATTTTAATATCATTGGGAATTTACTTATTTTATTGTATTTATTTTATATTGTTTTATTTGAATATCATTGGGAATTTTCTTATTTTATTGTATTTATTTTATATTGTTTTATTTTAATATCATTGAGAATTTACTTATTTTATAAGCAGGTTGATCCTCTTTTTTTTTTCTATAATAATTTAATTTTTAAAATGAGTTACTTTTCCATCTCATTTTGAGTAATTGTTTTGAATAATTTACCCCTCTATATGTGAGCGCCTTATGTCATTTTTTCTTTCACATTTTGGAGGTTGTAGGAGATTTTATCTACTTTACTTAAGTAATAGGAGATTTTATCCACTTAAGTAATAGGAGATTTTATCCACTTAAGTAATAGGAGTTTTTATCCACTTAAGTAATAGGAGATTTTATCCACTTAAGTAATAGGAAAATTTATAATAGATTTTATCCACTTGAGTAATAGGAGATTTTATCCACTTAAGTGATAGGAGATTTCATAATAAAGTTTACCCACTTAACTTAAGTAATAGGAGTTTTTATCCACTTTAGTAATAGGAGATTATATTCACAATTAATGGGAGATTTTATCCACTTAAGTAATAGATTTTATCCACTTGTGAGATTTTATCCACTTGTGAGATTTTATCCACTTGTGAGATTTTATGCACTTAAGTAATAGGAGATTTTATTCACTTAGCTTCAGTAATAGGAGATTTTACCCACTTAAGTAATACAAGATTTAATCCACTTAACTTGAGTAATAGGAGATTTTATCCACTTAACTTAAGTAATAGATTTTATCCAATTAACTCAAGTAATAGGAGATTTTATCCACTTAACTCAAGTAATAGATTTTATCCACTTGTGAGATTTTATCCACTTAAGTAATAGGAGATTTAATCCACTTAGCTTAAGTAATGGGATATTTTATCCACTTAACTTAAGTAATAGGAGATTTTATCCACTTAAGTAATAGGAGATTTTATCCACTAAGTAATAGGAGATTTTATCCACTTAAGTAAAAGGAATTTTTATCCACTTAAGTAATAGGAGAATTTATCCACTTAAGTAATAGGAATTTTTATCCACTTAAGTAATAGATTTTATCCACTTAAGTAATAGAGATTTTATCCACTTAAGTAATAGAGATTTTATCCACTTAAGTAACAGGAGATTCTATTCACTTAACTCAAGTATAGGGATTTATCAGGTCAAGGTTTTCGAATTAGTTTCCAGGGATTTCCTATTTTGTGTTGGTAAGCTGACTTGTTGCATCATATTTGAATGAAAAATACAAATGCGTATAGTTCATTCACTTTTTCCCCAAGGTCCACCTTTATAAGTAATTCAAGTGTTTTTCTTATCGTGTGTAAGTATCG
This sequence comes from Palaemon carinicauda, assembly GCF_036898095.1. NCBI lineage: Eukaryota > Metazoa > Arthropoda > Malacostraca > Decapoda > Palaemonidae > Palaemon > Palaemon carinicauda. The sequence continues at coordinate 61,817,923 of NC_090741.1, forward strand.
CCTGTATCACCCAAGATTCACTCTTGTAAGTAATTCAAATTTCAAATGTTTTCCTTCGCTTGTAAAGTCATCGCATGTATCCCCAAAGATTCACTTTTATAAGTAATTCAAATTTCAAATGGTTTTCTTTGCTTGTAAAGTCATCGTATGTATCCCCAAGATTCACTTTTATAAGTAATCCAAATTTCAAATGTTTTCCTTCGCTTGTAAAGTCATCGCATGTATCTCCTAAAGATTCACTTTTGTAAGTAATTCAAATTTCAAATGTTTTCCTTCGCTTGTAAAGTCATCGCATGTATCTCCAAAGATTCACTTTTGTAAGTAATTCAAATTTTAAATTTTTTCCTTCGCTCGTAAAGTCATCGCATGTCTCTCCAAAGATTCACTCTTGTAAGTAATTCAAATTTCAAATGGTTTTCTTCGCTTGTAAAGTCATCGCATGTATCCCCCAAGTTTCACTTTTGTAAGTAATTCAAATTTCAAATATTTTCCTTTGCTTGTGAAGTCATCTTACATTTTCTTTTCAGGTCACTTTATTTGTTTATTTGAGATATTTCAACGAAGCTGTAAATATTGTTTAGATTTTTTACTTCGGGTTTTGTGGACTGCAAAAAAGTCATTTTAACCAGACTGTTATCAGTTTGGAGACTTATCCCTAAAACATGTTGGTTTGCTTATAATTTCTCTGTAATATACACATACATATTAGGATTTATATTTTGAATTCCATTTGGATTCACAGTATTGCAGTCATTGTTCATTCCTGATAAAAACCTTTCAACTACATTGAAGTACGATCTGACAGTAGTTAGCGGTTAATTTTTCTGCTGAGATGGTTCACGTTTCATTTAATATTCGACGAGACTTTATTATTTTAATTATTTCGTATTTCTTCATCCATTCTGAAGGATTCACTTTTCCTTTCAAGAATCAGGGTACGATCGTCTGACCTACTATTTCTCCTCAAGTGCATTTGAGGATACAATGTCACTGGTCAAAAACTATTTACAATTCTGCGTGTTGTATGATACAGTGGTGCAAGAAAGAGATTATACAATAAACAGTAGTTATTCAAGTGCATGAAATGTTTAAATAGACGTAATTCTAATACTGGAAGGTGACTAACACACCACCATCTTGCACAATGAATGATTTCGAAGTACAGCAAATATCAACAAAGTGACACGAAGAAATAGTTTATACAGTGTTCCAGAAACAATACTGACTTCAGTGCATTTTATACGTAAGTTGCATTGCTGAGTATTTACAAGAGTTCGTCTTGCTTTTGGTCTGCTAGTCCACGTTTTAGCATGTGAATTAAAGGGAGTCTGTTAGCGATGGGAAGATTTTTAAGTTAAAGAGGCAAGAGAACTAGACATTTTGCATCTGTCTTGGATCCTCAGATACCAATGATTCAGATTGTGGTATTAAGTTCCAAGGATGTAATCTCATTATCGTAGCTGCCTTTAACCATTGGTTTTATTTTAGTGGGGTTGAATAATTATTACATTGTCAAAAAGTTGAATGAATAATTTCCTTTTCTAATTGAACTCAAGTTACTAATTATGTTTTGCGAAGAGTAAAGGGTACTATATTTTAGTCTAGGATTAAATGATACTGTAGAAAGGGTGAAGGTAGCAGTGCTTCTTTTCTTTTGGTACTTTTTCGTAGAACTAAATTGTAAGAATAGTAGGCAATATATTTAACTTGGGGAGTCAAGTAGATAAGTTCTCTCTTGAATATTAAAGGTATTGTGGCCCCTTATCTTCTTGAACTAGACCTTTCTGCTTCTTGAATCCCAGGCGTCTTGATTTTATTTCAAGGTAAAAGGTATCCAGGAGCTTTGAGGTTGCTCCGAGTGTTGTTCTAGTAAAACTCAAGAACATGGCCCTCTCTTCCAAAGAATTAGATTTAACGGCACATAACTCTAAAGGAGCAAAATTTACAGTTGGGTAGTTTTTGTTCAACCGGAGGCATCTTGTAAAGCCGTAGATATCAACACACCCTATCAGACTACCTTAGAGGCACAGGAATGTCATTCTGTCCTTAGAAAAGAACACGTCACTGTAACTTCCTCTGTAGATCAAGTTACCATTAAAGTAACAGTTGCTGCAATTGTAATTGGCCTTCAGGCTCAAAAGTACAAGAACATTTGTTTCTTATGACAGAAAGTAACAGGGGATGAGCCCAAACAGGGCTCAGCAGAGCCTAACCAAGGATAGGTATGGAATGGTCTAATTACCTCCGCCAGGAGGGTATGTTTTCGGTTCGGTTTGTTTGTTTCTCTGTTTGTCTGTCTGTCTGTGGACAACGTAGAGGCCACATTTCTACACGGAATCACTTCAAACTTGGCCAAGTAGTTCCCCAATGTGTATGGAAGAACTGATTAAATTTTGGTCAAGGTCACCCCAAGGTCAAGGTCACAGGGGTCACTGGTGTCACTATGACATAAGTGGCCATATCAAGAGACAGAAATAAAGCACTGACTTTTGCATAAGCCAACAGGGAAGTCCTAGTCCAGGCGCAACCCATGGGTGATGTTCAAATTTATAAAGGTCAAAGGTCAAGGTCATATTGGTGCATTATATCAATGTCATATTAAGTATCAGTGGCAAATGAACAAAGATCACTTGAAGGTCAAAAGTCAAGCAGGTCACTTGAAGGTCAAGGTCACGTGAAGGTCAAGGTCACGTGAAGGTCAAGGTCACCTGAAGGTCAAGGTCACGTGAAGGTCAAGTACATTTGAAGATCAAGGTCACTTGAAGCCAAGGTCATGTGAAGGTCAAGGTCACGTGAAGGTCAAGGTCACTTGAAGGTCACGTGAAGGTCAAGGTCATGTGAAGGTCGAAGTCACATCAATTCATGATTCTAGGACATATGGCGCTCTAGGTCACCTTGGCGGAGGTATGTCCTCTACGAGGACCATGTCCGCGTTCAGGACTTGCTCACTTGTTTGTCTTGTGACTTCCATAGGTTTCAAGGAGGCGACTGTAATTTTGCTGTATAGCAAATGCCATTACTATGTGGTTTTCAAAATGCTGGTCCCAAGTGCATTATTTTTTGTGAACGAAGAGGCAATAGGAAGATTAAGATGTATGCGTATGTCCAACAGTTATCGGTACTTGCAAAGTTTCTAAAGATAACACTGTACAGGGCCATTTGGTTAAAGCTTTGGACTGGTATTTTGTTTTTATTTATGAGATGATTAAGTTGTCAGTTAGATGGATAGTTTTATACTTTGCCCCCTGATAGTATCAAGAACCTTAGACTGTCGAAACAAAAACTTAGACTGTGAAAACAAGAACTTGAACTGTCAAAACAAGAACCTTGGACTGTGAAAGCAAATATAGATATAAAATAATATTAATTTCAGAGGGAAAGTTATCATGTTATTTCAGGAATGGATAGGTAAAGAGAAGAAAATCCTTGACAGATCAACATGAAATATTACAAATTATCTTTGTCAAACTGAAATATCTCGCCGAAAATGATCCGGCGAGTGTTTTTCCCCTGGTTGTGCTGTTAAACCTCTTCACCTTGGTTGATCAAATTCATGAATTAGTTATTATTAATGGTGGAGTCTTATGTAAGGTCTATGTGACTCATATTTATTTCCTCTACTCATCTGTCAGTCTCAGAATTAGAGTAACATTAACATCAATGTAACCCGAAGGAATGCAAACTTTCTTATAAAGATAATATCAGAAAGATATTTTGCCCGAACAACATTAACTCATCTAATTTCAACAATCTAATTTTTTTTCTAACAGTCATTGATAGCTCCTAACAGGTTTTTATATATGCTGACTGAATTCCTTACATTAATTCAAGTTTTGGGAAAATTAGATACTATATGTCTTAGGTATATGTTGCTAGTTCTCCAGTCAAGTAGAAATATTGTCATCCGTTCCTGACTTTAATTATCACTTAGGAAAGACCAAATTCCATCTGTGATACCTATTTCACAATGGTCTCAGCATCTTTGAGTATATTGAATGGTTTCATTATTCTTTATTGTAGTGGATTCTATAACCTGTTAAGAGCTACTGACTGCACACAATGACCAACCAAGATCCACAGTTCCTCTTATGATTGAAGGAAGAAAGGCTTGGGAAACTGGTTGGTGTGAGGACAAGTGCTAAAGTAATAATAACAGTCAGAAGATACTAAATGCTACATGCAATATTTTATAAGATTTGGTACAACTCTTCATGTTTACATGGAAACTTTACTTGGCATTTTACTAATCTATCGGATTCTCTGACCAGGATCAAGAAGAGCATTCATCCCACCTATCAAGTTTGATCTTTATTGAAACTTTCTCTAAGAAGAGCATTCATCCCACCCATCAAGTTTGATCTTTATTGAAACTTTCTCTAAGAAGAGCATTCATCCCACCTATCAAGATTGATCTTTATTGAAACTTTCTCTAAGAAGAGCATTCATCCCACCCATCAAGTTTGATCTTTATTGAAGCTCTTTCTCTAAGAAGAGCATTCATCCCACCTATCAAGATTGATCTTTATTGAAACTTTCTCTAAGAAGAGCATTCATCCCACCTATAAAGTTTGATCTTTATGAAATTCTCGTCTCTTGAAAATATACAAATGTAATCATATCGTATTATAACTACAACACTTCGCTGTTCTGTTTCCTTTACCCTTAGTTAGACGATGGGCGCATAGATCCCTCATATATATAAGTGCAAGCATAAATTGTTGTATGTGTGGTTGTTTATTGCTACAATTTGAGTGAATCGAGCACTTTTTCCTTACATATACACACACACACGCATATATATATATATATATATATATATATATATATATATATATATATATATATACAGTATATATATATTTATATATATTGTGATGTATATGTTTGCTTACATATGTTAGTAATCTTGTTGTTTATATATATATATATTATATATATATATATATATATATATATATATATATATATATACATATATAAATATATGGATATATATATATATATATATATATATATATATATATATATACAGTATATATACAGTATATATATATATATATATATATATATATATATATATATATATATACATATATATATATATGTGTGTGTGTGTGTGTGTGTATAAAACCGTACACACCAACTATGTCCCTTACATATTTGACACAACATTACAAGTGGAAATGCAATAGAAACTGTCGCTGCCGCACTGAGGGCTTAGCTAAGACAACTAGTACATAACTTCAGTTTGCATCTATGTAAACAAATTAATAAGGTGAAGAAGTTGTTTGTAAATACAGGCCTGTAACAGTTTGCCATGTAAACAATTGTTATGCATGTAGCAGTTAGTCATCCGATTTTTTGCATGTAACGGTCAGTCACATAAACCGTTTTTATTTCATGCAACAGTTAATTATGTAAGCAGTTGTAATATTAACCATGTAACAGTTAACCATACGAAAAGGCTTATTTTTTCCTCTACAATCAATTGTTTAGTATAGATATACAGCTAAGTAACAGTTTAAACATTTTCACATGATTATAAGTTTCATGCAAAAAGTGAAAAAGAAAAAAATAGAAAACGAAATGAATGACTTTGACACATTCTTCGAGAGAGAAGCTTTGGTTTTTTATGCTGCTGATATTAACAAGTGCTTATATCTAGTTCTAAATCTCACATCTAATCCATCTTTTAATAAGTAATTTATAAGTGATAAGTGACGTCCTTTAATGAGTAATTTCGAAATGAAATGCTAATTCTCGCCCCTCTAGTATATCATCAAAGACTTTTCGGAAATAAACCCCAAATTAATTCACACCCATCACTACTGAATGAGCTAATAGGCCTACTATGTAGCTGATGGTGGTTTGAGTTGTTAGTCGTTCGTCTAAAATGGTTAGCTAAGTGATATTAGTCGAGCTCTGAAACCAGTTACTAGTAAGAATTTTACATGATGATAGTTGCTAGTTTTTCTTTTTTTTTCTTAGCATTTTTTTTTTTCAATGTTTTAAGATGAACTTCCAGTCACTTTGTTTTGTTTTGGATAGTTTGTTACTTATTTTTTTATATATGAAATTGGTTATTACCTATTTTTTTTTATGTGAAATTAGTTGGTACGTTTTTTTCTAATTTCTGAAATAGGTTGGTAACTATTTTCTGAATTTCCCTAATTGGTTGGTAACTATTTTTTTGAATTTCTGAAATAGGTTGGTAACTATTTTTTTGAATTTGTGAAATAGGTTGGTAACTTTTTTTTGAATTTCTTAAATAGATTACAACAATTTCTTTTTTTTTTTTTATCTGAAATGGATTGGAACCTATTTTTTCATTTCTAAAATGGGTTGGTATCTATTTTTATTTATAATTGTTTGCTCCCTATTTTTTTCAGTAACTGAAGTAGGTTGTTTTCGGATATATTTTCATATAGAACATGTGCCAGAAGTCTAATTTGAATATTTTATATGTGAAATATATTGCTAGCATATGTAATGTCTGCTAGTATTTACTAGGTAAAATCCGCTTCTTGCAATCTGATAAAATCTAAAGTAATTGCTATTGTTATTTTACTGTGACATGGGAATTAAATTGCTAGTAACTCGTTGCAATACCCCAATGAAAATTGCTAGTAATTATTAGACTCTGATACAAGAAATAAGTTGCTATTAAAATGTTACGGAGCACTAGATCATTTGCTAGTCGTCTTTGTTAGTAGTTTCTTAAATAAGAGGAAACGCTAGTAGGTGGTTATAAATCTAGAATAAGTAATAAGTTATCATTTGTTTTCTATGGCTAAGACGAATTGCTAGTTATTTTCAATGGCTATAATAAGTGGCTATCAGTTTCCAGAATCTGGAGTGAGTTGCTAGTATCATAGTAATTTCCTATATCTGAAGGGCTAGTAGTTTCATAGATTGAAATGAGTTGCTAGTATTTCCATAGATTGAAAAGAGTTGCTAGTATTTTCATAGTTTAAAGTGAGTTGCTTGTAACTTCATAGTTTGAAATGAGTTGCTAGTAGTTTCACAGATTGAAATGAGTTGCTAGTAGTTTCATAATTTGAAATGATTTGCTAGTAGCTTCATAGTTTGAAATGAATTGCTAGTAGTTTCCTATATCTGGAGTGAGTTGCTAGTACCGGTAGCTTCATAGCTTGAAATGAGATGCTAGTGGTTTCCTATATCTGAAATGAGTTGCTATTAGTGCGCAAGGTTATCTGATATTTGTTGCTAGTAGCTCGATAAGGTATCTTGACTTGATTTGCGAGTCGTTTCTTACACAAAGATGATTCTTTTTTATAATGGAATTTCTATTCAGAATTAAGCTAAATTACTTCTTATAAGTTAAGTCTAAGGAGAAACTCTTTCTATTGTAAGCTTATAAGATATGTCTAAGTAATAAGAAACTCTTCCTTTCATACTCTGAAGATATGACTTTTTTTCTAATGAAACTTTTGTCAATCTTAGATTTCGTATTCAAGTTTAGCTCTGAAACGTTCTTTAGTCTGAAGTCTGAAGTCTGAAAGAGTTTCTTCGTGTTTTGAAAAAGTCACTCTTCTTCTACAAGGCTTTTTTTTGATAGGCAGCAAAAGTCTGGCTTTGGAAGACGAGACAATCATTTTTTTTTTTCAAGAAACGTACCACAGCAGAATGAAATATTTGAAACGTTTTATTTCGTATCTAGTTTTCTTTTTCCAACACTAACTTTAGCAGTAGAAAAGAAGGAAACATTTTTTGTCTATAAAAAGCTCTGTTGTTTATAAGCACTAGCTTCACTCAAGGCCTACCAAAGAAAGAAACATTTTGGAAATGTATGTTTTAAGCACTAGCTATATCAGATATATAGGCTACCACTGAAGGGAAAGTTAGCTTCATTATAAAAAACTTTAAGCAGTTGGAAACTAATCTTTAAGCAGAAATTGCTTAGTTCGTAAACGTTTATATATCTGGAAACAGCTGTTTTTAACCTCTAACGTTAATTATGAGACCTACAAAGATTCAAACGTTTATAGTTGAACCTATAAAAAGCTTGGTTGTAAGCGCGGGACGTTCGTAAACTTTTCTGGAAACTGTGGTTTTCAACCCCATATAGTTTTGAGACTACCAAGATTCAAACGTTTATAATTTTTTACCTATAAAAAGCTGGGTTGTAAGCGCTAACTTTATCACAAAAGCTACCAAAGAAGGGAGTGGACTAGAAACTATTAGATGGAATATATTAGAATTATTAAATCGTTACTGCACAAAGAATATTATAAGCCTAAATTTTTATATGTTTTAGTTATATCTATAATATGAAGTCTTATTATAAAAAAAAATTATCGGAAGGATTCTTTGGTTTTCAATTCAATTGGCTCAGTCTTAAAAACACTCGAGACGATATAAACGCAAAATTTTTCAGTGTAATTCTGAGAAAAAACTAGAAAGTTTGAAAAGCAAAATAACATTAACTTGAATTAAAGTACAATTCCACTTTTCCGTAACCGGGATTTTTCTCTCGAAAATGAGTGCTGATTTGGAGAGAGACCGAGTAGTCATACGTCTGGCAAAGCCGCTCAACGTGACGGGAAAGATATATACGGTATATATGTATATATATTTCCGGTCACAACCCCGCTGCTTTGCCAGACGCATGTCTACTCGGTCTCCATATATATATATATATATATATATATATATATATATATATATATATATATATATATATATATATATATATATATATATATATCTCCAGTCATGTCCCTCTGCATTGCCAGATGTACGACTACTCGGTCTCTCAAATCTGCTGTTATTTTCCTAAGAAACCCTGATAAGGGAAAGCGAAATGTTACTTTACCTTATGTATATATATATATATATATATATATATATATATATATATATATATATATATATATATATATATATATATATACACACACACATAAGATTCAGACAAATATATCGTATACGCAAAGAGCCAAGTGATTCACGTGGAAATATAGAAAATATAAACATAAAAAAATTCACATTTGTAGTGCCTATGGTCCGGCTCTTCACATTAAATCATTCTTAAAATTAATGAAATTTGGAAGTTCGTAAAACGTGCAGAATCACTAATAAAAATATTATAGCAAAATACATGTTACAAGGAATGAAAGCCTTAGGGGGGATGGGAGATTTTGCTCTGGGCATATCAAGATGAAAAGAAATTTGGAGGTCACTTTTAGTTTTAATTATCTATTTCTAAGGAAAAGGTATGATTGGAGTAGGTGAAAATGTTAATTAGTATTGAGAGAGAGAGAGAGAGAGAGAGAGAGAGAGAGAGAGAGAGAGAGAGAGAGAGAGAGAGATTCCACCTGCTAGCCACTGGCCAATATTGTATGATAGTTCACTACTTTTTATTTGTTGATGATAAGAATGATAAACATTTTTTTTTCATATTGTTTGATTAAAGATGTTATTTAATGAATATGCAATTCAGCGTTATTCATTATTCAATGAATGATATTCTCTAAAATAATTTTTGTTTGTGTATATATATATATATATATATATATATATATATATATATATATATATATATATATATATATATATATATATATATTTATATATATATATATATATATATATATATATATTTATATATATATATATATTTATATATATATATATATATATATATATATATATATATATATATATATATACAGTGTTTCTCTGTTTGTTTTTATTGTTAACTGTGTTTATGCTTAAGTATCAGATTGATATATACATCCGAATTCATGGCCAATGCCAAATCTAGAATGATTTGAAAAGTACCTTTGATTAATTCCTAATTATTGTTAATGTTTGGTATTAAATAACTTCCTGCAACCCTGGAACCATAAGTATGTATAAGGAGATAGGCAAAACTATATATATATATATATATATATATATATATATATATATATATATATATATATATATATATATATATATATATACATACATAACATATATATTATCCATATGAATCTCTAAATATATATTCACTGTATAATGTATGTAAACACATACATAAATTTCATCATTTCTGTCATAGTGCATGATTGAGTGTAAAGTATTCATACTTGTGCTAAACGCTACTGGAACTAACTACTAAGTGCAGTTCTAATATCATTTGCAATTACTTTTGTGGTGATCCAATATAAGTCATTAAAAGACAACTGTCAAAAATCTTCTCAGAGATATAATAGTAATCATCTGTCCTAGTGAAGCGTTACTACTTCCCACATTTTCTTCAATGTCTTAATCCTAATTCATCTGGTCGTTTATGTGCGAAGGAGCAACTGTTTGCGTTGCTTCTGTTTGATATAAAACGGCCTTATCCTATGATATTGTCTCGGTGATATTAACTTAAAAGGAAAACTGCAATGTTGTGGTGACGGTCAATGTATGAGATGCTACAGTAACTAAGGAAAGAAAGAGGCAAAATCTCAGTGATATTAACTTGAAAGAAAACTGCATGTTTTGGTGACGGTCAACGTACGTGAAGCTACAGTAACTGAGGAAAGAAAGAGGCAAAGTCTCAGTCATATTAACTTGACGGAAAACTGCAATGAAATTGTAATGTTGCGGTGACGGTCAACGTACGAAAAGCTGCAGTAACTGAGGAAAGAAAAACTTGAAGTCTCAGTGACATTAACTTAAAGAGGCAAAGTCTCAGTGATATTAACTTGAAGGAAAACTGCAATGAAACTGCAATGTTGCGGTGACGGTCAACGTACGAGAAGCTGCAGTAACTGAGGAAAGAAAAACTTAAAGTCTCAGTGACATTAACTTAAAGAGGCAAAGTCTCAGTGATATTAACTTGAAGGAAAACTGCAATGAAACTGCAATGTTGCGGTGACGGTCAACGTACGAGAAGCTGCAGTAACTGAGGAAAGAAAAACTTAAAGTCTCAGTGACATTAACTTAAAAGAAAACTGCAATGCTGCTGTGACGGTCAACGTACGAGAAGCTACAGTAACTGAGGAAAGAAAGAGGCAAAATCTCAGTGATATTAACTTGAAGGAAAACTGTAATGTGTTAGTGACGGTGAACGTACGAGAAGCTACAGTAACTGAGGAAAGAAAGAGGCAAAATCTCAGTGATATTAACTAGAAGGAAAACTGCAATATTTTGGTGACGGTCAACGTACGAGAAGCTACAGTAACTGAGGAAAGAAAAACGTAAAGTCTCAGTGATATTAACTTAAAAGAAAACTGCATTGTTGCTGCATGGGTCAATGTATGAGAAGTTACATAAACTGGTGAAAGAAATTGGCAAAGTCTAAATTATATTAACTTGCAAGAAAACTGAACTGTTGAGTTGACGGTCAACATACGAAAAGCTACAGTAACTTAGGAAAGAAAGAGGCAAAGTCTCAGTGATATTAACTTGAAAGAAAACTGCAGTGTTTCAGCATGGGTCAACGTATGAGAAGCTACAATAACTGGTGAAAGAAAAAGACAAAATTTCAATGATGTTAACGTTAAAGAATACTTCAGTGTTGCACTAAGGGTCAAAGTATGAGAAATTATTTTAACTGGTAAAAGAAACTGACAAAGTTGCATTGATATTAGATCAAAAGAAAACGGTAGTGTTGCAGCAAGGGTTAACGTACGAGAAATTACATTAGCTGGTGAAAGAAACGGGCAAAATCTCAGTGATATTAACTTGAAAGAAAACTTCCTGCAGTGTTGCAACGAGGGTCAGTGTACAAGAAGCTACATTATCTGGCAAAGATAAAAGCAAAGTCTCGGTAATATTAACTTGAAAGAAAACTGCAATATTGCAGCGTGTCAACGTAAGAGAAGTTACATTAACTGGTGAAAGAAACAGGCAGAATCTCAGTGATATTAACTTGAAAGTAAACTGCCCCATAATGTTTCAGCGAGGGTCAATGGGCAAGAAACTTCAGTATCTGGGAAAAGAAAAAGGCAAAGTCTCAGTCATATTAACGGGAAAGAAAACTGCAGTGTTGAAGTGATGGCCAATGTACGAGAAGCTACATTAAGTGGACAAAGAAACAGGCTGATATTAACTTGAAAAAAAAAATGCAATGCGGTGACAGTCAACACAAGAGAAGTTACATTATCTGAGGAAAGATACAGGCAAATCTCAGTCATATTAACTTGAAAGAAAACTGCAGTCTTAAAGTGAGGGTCAACACTTGAGAAGCAATATATTATCTGAGAAGTGAAAAAGGCAACATCTCAGTCATATTATCGTGAAAGAAAATACAGTGTCGTACTTGGGTCAACTTACAAGAAGCTACATTAATTGTTGAAAAACAAGATAATGTCTCAGCGACAGTGATGTTATAAAAACCCAACAATGTATTATTGAAGTATGTCTTATCATCTTGATATTCACTGAAACTAAAGTACCAACAATATACTTGAATCCAAGGCAATATAAGCAACAATACCCCATTTAAAGAAAAAGGCAGGGTTTTTACTTTGATGAAAATACTTGTCTTGATATTTATTACTTTGAAGAAAGAAGTGTTTTAGTACTTGAATCTGAAGAAAACGGTATTAGAATAGGATGTTTCACTTGTAGTATACATCCTATAATGGGAGAAATTGCTGTTTCCACGATTTGCTTCAAAGAAAGTAAACTTGGATCACTGAAATTCTTTTGAAACCCAAGAACAGAGATTTAACATGGTTACTTTGAAGGGGAACATGCTGTAATTCTTTTGGAATAAAATAAAACTTCAGATTCACTCGATAAAACAGAGTAGATTACTGAGATTTCTTTCAAGAAAAGGGATTTATGACTTCAGATTTATTTAAAAGCAAGTTCATTTATTATTGAGATATATTTAAAAGAAAATGGATTTCTTACTGAGATATATTTAAAGGAAAATGAGATGTATTACTGAATTGAATGAAAACGGCAATGTCTTACTGAGATTCACAAGAAGAAAACTGCGATAATAGAAAGTGACTCGGAAGGTAACGAAAATGTGATTAACATAAAATGGCAATTGGCGGTGCTGTTTCACTAATAGAATTACATAGTCTACAATATACCTATATCTTTTATATAATGTTATATGTTTTGAAAGTGACTATACCTTGCCTCATGATATGGATGCAATTGTCTCGCTACGGATTGTGCCTTCTACGGTTACCTACTGTATATATATATATATATATATATATATATATATATATATATATATATATATATATATATATATATATATATATATATATATATATATATATGAAACCTTAAGATTTAGGTGGAGTGGAAGGTTGATTATGATAGAAGTGAGGATGATCCAGTTGAAGAGTATAGACTAAGTAGCCATAGAAGTTAATTATATAATATATTACATATTATTTAAGAAGCTAATGCGACGGAAGTTTCACAATCATTGATCATACACGACTTCAGTTTTATCGTCTCACCTAGGCTATACAACAACAACGTGATACAACAACAGTAGTCTATGAAATAGTTAAAAGTGTATTTTGCATTATCAGTACTCATCGTCAGGATTACCTCATCCCCTCGCCTTGGCCGAAGAGGAATCGGTTTTTTGCTTTATTTTGGTCCCTTAATTGGTACTGATGAATGAAGTGGTCTGGGGGAAACGGTTTTGGGTTCGCCTTTTGGTGGAATTGAACGCACCAAAAGGATGGGATTTCTGTTGACATCGTTAATCAGTCTGTCTCCTGATTTCATTCTTTAATAACATTTTGTTGCTGTTGTTATCATTTTTGTTGTTTTTAATTTGTTTTACTGATTTTCTACCAATAACATTTGGGAGGGATTTCAATATTCAATGCTATAGATTTTCTTCCAATAATACTTACAAGGGATTTTAGTATTCAATGCTCTACTACTTGAACGCTAAGTTGCCATCACATGACACCTACAGAACGTAAAATTTCCTAGTGTTCGAACACCTTCTCTTGCACATGGCTTCGGTTTACAGTGAGATCAAATTACCTTTTAATATGTATTTTACGTGTGTTAATTTAACTCTTATCCGAATGTAAATGTTTCAATAGCCGTTTTCATGGCTTCTATTCAATTTATAAAGCTGCACTACCCGAAGACGAAGTCACATCCGTTACATCTTCTACAGAGATTGAGACGTTCATAGACTTGATACCGACAGAAACACCCTGATGGGACAATTTAGTTTGGCGTTTGTCTACCAAAATCTCGGAATCAAATCCGAGTTAAATTTCTTTTCATTATGGTCCTATCATATTGAAAAAGTGATCTAAGCATCTCTTAAGTGCTTTTTTTTTTATAAAGATTTATTGAATATTTTATAAAATTTCTTTTATGTTTAGCACTTGTAATCACCCGATATAGAAAAGTTTGATGATAGAGCAAATGTAAAAGATATGTGCTCCTATGGATTGCTTGAATACCGAAGCAAATTTTATATTGAAAACAGTTTATTTTGACAGCAAAGGCCGATGGGACGGGCAATCTAATGCCCTATTATGGGGGTGCGATAACCTGCCTTGTAAAGGAAAGAAGGTTATGAGTGTCTGGAAAAAGTAGGTTATCCAAGATTATAATTTTGGGAAATAGAAGCAAGAATTAAATTCCGAAGCTAGACTAAAGAAATATAGAATGCGATAGACCTGTCTCTTGAAAGAAGGAAGATTATAAGGTTGGAATTAGAAGCTGGAAGTAAAGTCCAAAGATTGACAGTAGACAAAAGAAAAGATAGGGGAAGGTTATAAGTTTGGGGAAACGGAAGCAGGAAGAAAATTCCGAAATTTTTTGATTTTCTGAGAGAAAAGTTAAAAGAAAAGGTGGTGTATAGGGTGTTACAGTTAGCAAGAACACAATAGCGGCTGAAATAGTTCTTTTTATTGCATGAACTACGATTAACTTTTACTCTTTTTTTTTCTTCAAGCCTTAGAGATGCTTAGAGATTTACCTATACGAGATTTAAACATTAGTTCTTAAGACTAGCACTGCTGACACCGAAGATGTACATAACATGAGAAATGTTTACGGACACGGAGAGACACGCACACAATACTTCATTTCACAAGTAGGTCATGAAAATGATAATAATGATAATACTAATAATAATAATGATAATGATAACAATAATAATAATAATCATAATAATAATAATGATAGTTTACTGATGAATATACCATGATCATTGTGATATATATATATATATATATATATATATATATATATATATATATATATATATATATATATATATATATATATATATATATATATATATATATATATATATATATATATATCATCAGTTGGTCCTCAGACTAGCTTTTTTATCTTTATGCAAAAGTGACACTGTAAACATTACGAAAGATCTTAATGTCTTACTGGTAATATTTATCTAAGTTCACCTACATTTTCAATCATAATAATGATAAAACCATAATGATAACTATCAAAGCGTGTCTTTCAATTTTGATAATTTTAATAATTATCTTAACTTGTTATGGACAAAGCATTCTAAAGCGAGATTCGGTCTAATAGTTTTGTGATTTATTTTTCCCCTTTCCGTGACCTTGGCCTTGACTTTTGATCCAATTCCTCCAAAAATCTAATCAAATTGTCCTTGGATCATGGCTAATCATCCCACTAAATTTCACGCGATTTGGTCAAACAGTTTTGTTTTAGTTAAGCGAATCACAAACGCACAAACAGACAACGCCTATCAAAACAGAACGTTCGCCGCAACGAAGATGGCGAAGGTAATAAACCATGAAATAAAGGAAAAGTTTTACCCAAAGCTGTTGCAGTAAATCTGCTGTAAAGAACGAGAAACTCTTTGTCACAAAAATAAATATACCTCATCAAAAAACTTTTTTTTTTTTTGTTAAAAAAACAAAGTGCATGAGACTGCATCAACTAGTGCTCTCTTTTTAACAAAGTGCAAACATGTAATTTGTGACACATTAAACGACGAGCTTTTTTTATTTTCAAATAGGCAGGCCTATTTGGGAGTGGACCCGGAGAGAAAATTTTACTTCCAGTAGGTCCATGCGTCCATTATATTCGTTTGTATCAAAGGTTACCCACCATGCAAATTCCCATAATATTGGTATTTTTGTTTTTGGTTGTGTTCAGTAGATCGATTTCTTTCGAATTGCGTTTTCGTTGAATGGACAATTCTAATGAACGTCTTCTCTTCGGGCTCCGCTCCCGTGTTAAGGCTGATTCACACTGCACCGTCATGTCATGTCACGTCACGTCATGTCACGTCACGTCAACCGTGCCATGTAATCACACTATTCATCACGTCATGTCACCATTCCGTCAACCGTGCCATGTTTTCACACTATTCATCACGTTACCGTCTCGTCATTGTTCCGTCAACCGTGCTATGTATTCACACTATTCATCATGTCACGTCACATCATGTCACGTCACGTCACATCACGTCACTGTTCTATCAACCGTGCTATGTATTCACCATATTCATCACGTCCCCGTCTCATCACGTCACGCCACCGTTCCGTCAACCACTCTATGTATTTACACTATTCATCACGTCATCGTCACGTCACCGTTCCGTCAACCATTCTATGTATTCACACTATTCATCACGTCATCGTCACGTCACCTTTCCGTCAACCATTCTATGTATTCACACTATTCATCACGTCATCGTCACGTCACCGTTCCGTCAACCATTCTATGTATTCACACTATTCATCACGTCATCGTCACGTCACCTTTCCGTCAACCATTCTATGTATTCACACTATTCTTCACGTCATCGTCATGTCACGTCATCGTCATGTCACGTCACTGTTCCGTCAACCGTGCTATGTATTCACACTACTCCTCACGTCACTGTTCCGTCAACCGTGCTATGTATTCACACTATTCCTCACGTCACCGACTTGTCACGTCACTGTTCCGTCAACCTCGCTTTGTATTCACACTATTCATCATGTCACCGTCTCCTCTCGTCACGTCCCTGTTCCGTCAACAGTGCTATGCATTCACACTATTCCTCACGTCATCGTCATGTCACGTCAGCGTTCCGTCAACAGTGCTATGCATTCATATTATTCCTCACGTCATCGTCATGTCACGTCACTGTTCCGTCAACCGTGCTATGTATTCATACTATTCGTCACATCGCCTCACGTCATCGTTCCTACAACCATACTATATATTCACACTATTCAGTATGTTACGTCACCGTTCTATCAGCCGTGCTGTGTATTCACACTATTTGTCACGTCACGTCACGTCATCGTTCCGTCAATCGTGCTATGTATTCACACTATTTATATCGTCACGTCACGTCATAGTTCCGTCAAAATTTCCTCCATGTAAATAAATGGACGTCTTCACACTAAACGGTTCTTCGGCACATCACAGCACCATCACATCACGGCACCGTCATGGCATGGATTCTTCCCGAGGATATTTTGACGTGACGTTACGCGACGTAACGTGACGTGACGTTACGTGACATGACGGTGCAGTGTGAATCAGCCTTAAGCCTGAGAAACATGACACTTATTTCAGAAAAGCAGCTTTTCTTATTCAGAAAAGCCCTTTTTCTTATTTCAGAAAAAGCAGTTTTTCTCATTTAGAAAAGCAGTTTTTCCCCCCATCTCCAGAACTATGTTTTTGTCTTAAAGTTAGGAAAAATGGACAATTTAATGTCAAACGCACGTATGCTAGACAAATATACACTTAAGCATATATATGCATGCGTGCATGAAGGTATACACACATGTATACACGATGCCTTCAAACTTGCATATATATGCATTCGTGCTTATATACTCACAGTATAATAGATCACATTTTTATAATACGTTCACGTTTTATGCATACACGCATACTTACAATTATACATACCACCCAAGTATTGAGTGTACAAAAGACATACTTTCTTAACGAAGGTGGAGAGAGTAAGTAAAAATCGGTAATTAAATATAATTCATAAAATTTACCCCGTAAACGAAAATCAAAACACTTTGAGGACGTGTTCTATAACAAAAGAAGGATTTTGAATACCTTCTGCGCAATTTAATATATGTCCTTGTTGTTTAGTTTTCTGAATTCTCTTATTCCCCAGGACCTAGAATGACCTTTGTAAGAAATTGCAACTCAAATATTCCTTTAAGGAGTAGGAGAAACTTGAATTTCTTTATATATATATATAGATACTGTATATATACATGCACGTATTTAGTGTGAAACATATATATATATATATACATACATACATACATATATATATATATATATATATATATATATATATATATATATATATATATATATATATATATCAGTTTTAATCAAAAGATTCCCTACTCGAACCTCATATTTTTACTATTGTTTTGAATCAATTTAGAGAATATTTTTCCTTTGTATGCATATGTTTATATATTGATCAAGTGTATTATATATATATATATATATATATATATATATATATATATATATATATATATATATATATATATATATATATATATATATATATATATATATATATATATATATATATATATACTCAAAATCGTGTAAATGTGTATATATCTTTAAATAGTCACCCATCCAAAAAAAATTCCAAAATGACATGTTTCAAGTCACCATCATCATATTTGTATTTGTCCATGAAACTTTTGATGAATTAGTATATATTTTTAGGTTTTCAAAGGGTTCCATATACTGACTTATATGGTATAGGTTTTTTTTTTTTTTTTTTTTCTTTTTTTTTTTTTTGTACATTTGGAATGGTATCTTGGAAGTAATTTCATAAGGCTAATGGCAATTGTTACTGGTCCCATATAAATATTTTTATGTATAGCGTAAATGCATGTATTATATAAGTGTATTTGAGGTAATGTGTATGTGCACAAGCACTTACGTGTGGTATTCTAGTTTTCATATATATATATATATATATATATATATATATATATATATATATATATATATATATATATATATATATATATATATATATATATATATATGTATTGGAATTTTCATTGCATGGGTGACCATTTTGTGTTATGTATACATATTTTCATGTTTTCATATACAGTATATATATATATATATATATATATATATATATATATATATATATATATATATACATACATATATATATGTATATATGTATATGTGTATGGGCATATGTATGATTAATTTATGAGTGCATTTACAACCCATCCTCAAAGACCTTCCTGACCAATCAAGGGTTTTAATTAATCTTAAATGTGAATGACAAGTGATAAGATGAATTTAATATCTTGGGGTCATTATTTTCATTTTGAGATGCCCAACAACACCATAAATTTGAGTTTTTTTAATTTGTAGGTTTTTCAGTTCGAGTCAGAAATTTAATATATATATAAATATATATATATATATATATATATATATATATATATATATATATATATATATATACATACATATATATATATATATATTTATATATATATATATATATATATATATATATATATATATATATATTATACATATACATATATATATACATATATATATATATATATATATATATATATATATATATATATATATATATATATATATATATATATATATATACAGTGATGCCTACGTTATTTAAACCGAGAATACAAGAGTCACCATTTGCTCATGAAACCCCTTTATTGACAAGCAAGTTGTTTTTATCTATAGGCAATTCTTTTTGAACGTCTAACATATGATCTTATCGTTGTAAAACCTCTTCTTTTCCCTTTTAACACTTCCATTCTCTCCACAGGAACAAACCAGCTGAATTTCTAATGGTATCATCCAATTGGGGAGGTTTTTACACATCCTTATATCCACTTAGTTCGTATTCCCAATGATCCCCACAATTCTTAGTTCATGCAATTGACAGAGTCTGGTTTCCCTTTCACTTGTTTTTATAATTGCTACGATTGTAAGTTACGTATGTTTTTAACTAACCCCCCTTGATAAGTTGTCTAAATTCCATTTGTATTTTTCCCTGGAGCAGAAACTAAGAGAACAAGTTGCATTATTGTGATTTTTTTTATCCCATCTATTCTCTTTTTTATAAATTTTTAAACTGTAACTTCCATTTCTACGACATTTCTGACCAATGCTAACAATACCCTTTCACTGAAATTTCCACATCTACCTGCTTTTGAATTTAATATATACTTTTAGTAGTATATATTTACAATACGTACATGAAAGCTTCCTCAAATCCCCCTTCCTTAGCTCACGAGGATGGTGAGGTTGCAGACACTACAAGAAACTATCGAGCTTGAGCGGGACTGGAATCTCAGTTCTGCAGATCATTATTTACTCTTGGTATTAAGTGAATATCTTATTATATTTCATAGATCTCTCAATTGAGATGGCATAGCAATCCAGAGTGTTTGTATTACTTTATGTGTCTTGTGTATTCTGTCTGAATTCCTGTATTTTTATACTTCGAAAACAACAATAGTTTATGAAATGATCTTAATTCATAAATGCTCTTACTGATGCTTTTTTCCCATTATCAAAGGTTCCTTTTATTAAAAGACTTTTGAAAGTGACTTTTTATTCCACAGTTTTTGGGATTTATTATGTCAAACCCATGTCTATTTGTAGAAGCCTTTAGGCTTTGAATCTAAATTTGCAACGTTATGCATCATTTATTTCATCATTATATTTAAGCTTTATTTAAGGTAGATTTGTAATTGTTTATGGCGAATGTATACAGAATAATTCCCACCCATTATTCACGCCTCCTCTACTTAGCAAATCTAAAGTCATCTAATGTAAGTAAAATCAAATCACGGGGGATTAAACCTCACACACAAAAACACATACACGCACAATTAATTCACGCTATTCGACTCTAAATTCACAGATCACAGTGAAAGGAAATGGAAAAAACAGGAACATGAATGAAGTTCTGGACATCAAATCGAAGACACGTTCATGCACAGACACGACAACAGTTTTGGAGGATATACCCACCAAGCAAATGGAAGGTTGATCAATTGCTTTTCCACAAAATCACTAGCTTTGTTTTTAATTGCCATTTGCATACGTTTGTATAGTTACCCAATCCTCTGTATTTGCAGATGCCTGTATGTATGTTCTCATGTATTTACACATACTGTATATATATATATATATATATATATATATATATATATATATATATATATATATATATATATATATATATATATATATATATATGGAAAAACGTACCAGGCTTGTATTTTCATGTGTACATGCTGGTGAATTGAAAATACAAGTATAGTCTCTGTATAGATGTAAATCCACACACTTGGTGAAAAGTTTTTTGTGTATTGCAATGATCAGCAAAGCTATACTAGCTAGGGCCACCCTTACCAGGTTGGTTTTCTGTGAGCGATCAGACAAAAAGTCTCCCACTATCACCAGTCCGCAGTGGACAGCTTGGTGATGAAAACTGGCCAAGCCCCGGACATGAATATGGACATGTCTGAGGCCTTTGTCATGCAGTGGACTAGAAATGGCTGTATTTATTTTTGTATATTGTGTGTACGTAAGGGAAATTAATAAAGTATATAGGTATGTATATATGTATGTATACAGTATGTGTATACTAATGAGGAGTGAATACACACAAACACTGCATTCTTTGAGGATTTTGAAGGCTTTGGTGAATCACATTTCAATATTTATAAAGCAGTGGCTTTGACCTTTGATACTGTGTCTACTTCAATCTGAAATTGCAGTTTCTCGACATATAACTGTCTTGTTTATAAGCTTTCCATGGCGCTATAATGAATTGTACAACACGATAACATGGTTGTTTATCCATTGGCTTAGTTCGTGACTTTGACCTTTAAAGATGGTGTGATTAGTTTGGCTTCTTGCAGATTGACATTTAGGGTTTATTTACTTTTTTATAGTATTTCTACAATGCTTTTGTGGTATTCTATTTCATTCGTATTTTGCTTCATGGCCAGGAACGTGTATATTTTGCGTATAAAATTGGATTTCTTAATTTCTTAGTTGTATAGATTTTGTGAATTTTAGTGATTAATGTAGATTCTTCACGACTATCACATTGCTAAATGTTATCAATATATATATATATATATATATATATATATATATATATATATATATATATATATATATATATACATATACATATACATATATATAAACTAAAATAAAAATCAATACAGTATCGTGTTATAAGAAATAAATTTCTACCTAACTGGGATCGAAACGTAATCTTTTCTAATGAAAAGCAATATAGCTATCAACATGTTCCAGAAGTCACAAAAGTAGTTGGAATACACAAGTGCTACAGCATTTCAGGATTTAACTGGTCAGACTATCTCTCGTTGGTATAGTATGCTACACTTTGGTTTCCCCAGGTAATTCCTGAAATACTAGGATACCACTTACATTCGGATTTATTTTGTGGCTTCTGGTGCCCTGATTGGTAGCTATCTTGCCTTTCATTTGATGAGAATAGGGTTTGATTTCATTGTGAGAATATATATATATATATATATATATATATATATATATATATATATATATATATATATATATATACACAGTATATGTGTGTGTGTGTATATATATTGCGATGGCATCGGAGAATGTGTATCAGGCAACCAGTCCCTTAATGTAGGGATGACGGTTGGAAAGAAGATACACACACACACATATATATATATATATATATATATATATATATATATATATATATATATATATATATATATATATATTTATATATATATATATATATATATATATATATATATATATATATATATATATATGTACATACACATACATATGCATATATGATATCTATCACGAGATTATGTATATCTGAATAATGTATTTATTCTTCCTATGGAAATCCATCGATGAATTGCAAGTAAGGGCCAGCTCTGATTGTCCCCTAAAATAAAAAGATGTGGTCCCTACATGAAATATATTCATTATTGCCAATTACATTGATTATACACATTGCGATTTACGTTCTTTAATTTCTATTCCATTTTCTAGACTAGAGAAGGTTTTATGCCAGCACGCGCGCTTGGTCAGTGTATACGCTTAATTATCTGTGTTCATGTTATACAGCTCCTTCATGGTACCATGGAAACTGAAAAAAAGCATGTATAATATTCTGTCAGTATCAGAGTAATCCTACCTATTAGCTTTCTTTAAAAGTCAAATGAGTCCCTATTATCTGTATGCTACCTAGGTTACTAGTTTGTTTACATTTGAGAAAAAGGTTCCCTTTCTTATCTTCGCTAGCAGTAGATGATAGCTTTCATGGAATGGAAAAGGGACAAAAATGATTCCCTCCTCCCAAAACAGAAAAACAGTAAGAAAAAACATTACTATCAATAGTTGCAATCCATTGTGATGCAAATAAAACAACTCGAAGGCGTGTTCTGTTGGTTTGCATTGCTAGAAATCTAACACCTCCTAGACGGTGGATCTTCAACCTATTGAGTGCGTGAGTCGGAGGTTTTTTCCTAAAGTTATGTATGCTACCCACTAATGTCAGGCTGGCTGGAAAACTCTACTGTAATTAGCAGGCCTCGTGAATACAGTTACAGTTGCAAACAAAACTAAAAATAGCATTCCTGACTCAAATCTTGGTGACTAGCAGAACAGTCCGGCTGTAATTAGCAAGGCTTCCTAAATTCAGTAACGTCTGCAAACAGAATAGCGACCCAGATTCTTGTCTTGGTGACCAGCAGAACGCGCCCTTATCACCATTTCTCTCCTGTACCCTTGAAAAAGAACTTTTCCCCTTAAGTCATACGGAATGGGTTTTTCGGATTAGGAGAAATATAGATTTGGTTGGTTTCCTCCGGTTCCATGGATGGGTTACTTGGAGGGGTGAAGAGCTCCGTGGTCTGGGGCGCCATCTGCGCCGGCGTTGGGTTCTGGGCACTCATGGGCGATAGGTTGTAGGCGGTGGGCGGACTGACAGTGTTGGTCGTGGGCTGGGTGGAAGGATCGGACGTAATGTGCAGTTCAATTTCCCCATCATCGCCGGTGGCAATGACACTCTTCTTGATGCCGTAGTAGAAGTAGATGATGAAACCTGTAGGAAAGGGGAAACTGGTCAGTTGATTTAATGTGTTTTGAGGAAAGGTTTTGTTTAAAATGTTATTACTGTCAGGTAAGGCCTTAGAGTTTAATTGTTTAAAGGTCGTTTATGTGTGACAATGTCCTAGAGATCGACCATATAAGCATAAGATCAGTGCTCAAGCCATCTTTTCCCTCAAGCTAGAATTAAGGAGGGCCTGGCAATGGTTGTTGACGACTCATCAGGTGGACCTATAGGCTCCACTAAACCACCATCCCCAGCTCACAAGAAGAGTAAGGGTGGATGTACTGCTAAAAAAACTCTTCTGACACAGATTCTACAGGACAGTCACCACTAACTTACCGATTGTCATCCAGAGTATGAATCGAACAAGAGTGAGTATGGACAGCTTAAAGATGAGATACACATTGATGACGATGGCGACGGCTGGGACCCAGGGCAGACCTGGAGCTAGGAATGGCAAGGATCGCCTGATGAAGGGAAAGAGAACAATCCATGACATAATTGATGTTATTGTAGGTTAAGTGACTTGGAAAAGGTCACTTTAAGAGTTTGGATGGTTTCCAAAAAATACTAGTTTTACTTGATTATTGCTGAAAAGTATTGTCTCCCAGCAACAATAATTTTACATGCAGTCTCTTAAATTATATATATTTAGATAACTGTCTTAAAAAGTAATGTTGTGTCCCTATGATTCTTAGAGTCACCTCATTCACCTTTCCTTGCACACAAAGGAACAGTTATTCTTTTCACTCTTCACTTTTGTACCTTAATGTACCAGGTGGACAGGGTGCTGAAAGTTCTATATGTCAGGTAGTTGGCTTAGTTCCAAAATTATTACTTTCATAAGTTAGAGTACAAAAGAAAATACCATCCGATAAAATGATTTCCCAACATACCAACGGGTTTTTAATGCTGTTTCCTGTCTCCATTTCGATGTGAGTACATTTTATTAAGATTGTTTCTCCAATGATTTTTTGAGTGTTTATAAAGTTAGAAAGGAAATTGACATGTAAGCTATTATTAGATTTTCAAGGTTTCACTAAGAGAAATGTTGAACTAGTGGATTTCCTGTTACCTCTACATTTCATATTCCATTTGTATTTTCATCAACATTAATAACCTAGAATCCCACACATGACTTTGATGAATAAAGATCTTACTTGAATACAAAATCAAATTCATGCAAAACACTGTATTTAAAGTGGGATTATTCTTCTCACCTGTTTTGTGGTTTCCTTGAAATCAAGAGAAGAATGCCAATGATACCAACGAAGAACAAGATACAGAAGAAGGATACCAGTGGTGAGTGGCCTTCCAGTTCACTTAGCTCACAGGCTAAGAGAATGTCGAAGATCAGGATGTTCAGATACAGCAAGCCTGCAAAAAATCCACAAATTTGTGATAAAGTAATCTTGGAGGAGATCAGGCAGTCTAGACTTAAATGAGTTTGAGAGGAAGTTAACATGGATGAGATCAATTAGTTGAGGTATAGTAAGGCTGCAAAAATTCCACAAATCTGTGTCGAAGTTAGCTTGGAGGATATCAGATATTCCAGGTACAGTTAGCCTGCAAAAGATCATGACGCCCAATTAACCTGACTGTGGTAGAAATTAAAAAATCAATCTATAGGAGATTCAGTATTTCAGATTTATTAAGGTTGTCGAGGATACAAGTAGTACACATGAAGTGAATCTACAGGGAGTCAGAATTTTTATACCTGTATACAGTAAGCCTGTAGAAGCGATGATAATCAGATAGATTGAACACTTCAAATAGTTGGATCTTTGATTTAGTTTGAAAATCTACTTAAAATACCTTTACTTAATTGGCCTTTTCCGTAAAGTAATGTTTCTATCATTTAGATGTAATGTCAGCAGCTTATTAGGAAATTCTATAACATATGACTATTCTGAACTGGGACTGCTTTCAAATAGTTATATTCCAGCATAAATGTTGTGATTGCTGATGTTGACCCCTCTGCAGTTTCCAACCATTCTTGGGGTTTCTGACTTGCACAGGCAAACAATGATTTTCCTTCCTAGTTCTTTCACAGCTAGGTTTATCCCATTTCACTAAATTAACACCAATTTAATTACTTAGCGGTACCTTTTTTAATTACATAGTGACTTTCCTATACGCAAGGTCACTGTGTAACGGTTTAGTTTGATCAAATTGTCAAATTTACTTTGAGGTATCTAGATCATTAAATTTTTACTTCTAAGTTGTCCTTTACTGTGATTTTGTTTTACAATATGAATAATTCTGAGATTTTCAGTTACACAACATGCATATTGAATAATGTAAAAATAGCTTATAAAACTACTTACCCACAAGCTTCATGACTTTTCTTCCTGTTTCTTCTGTGCATGGTCCTTCTTCAACCCAAGGGAAGAGAGATGGGAAAATCCTCTGAACTGTCTCCACGTAACTGTTGAACAAGAGAGAGAAATATTTCAGTCTATTGTTTAATTTTTATTCAAGTAATGCTTTCCCACTAAGGTCAGAAGGATGGAACACTCTCAGAAGCTTTGAATAAAAGAGCATATTTATGATTTAACTAGATGTTTACTGCTTTGCCCGGCTTTTTGGTCTGTAATTGAAGTTGTATGGGCTTGAAGAGGCATTGGCCTTTGAATACACATACAATTAGTACCTGATGAGTCATATGAGCATTAATCTATATGTTTGTAATTACTGGTTCAAAAGAGAAGCAAAATCCATTTTGTACGGAAGGGCTGGTTTAGGTTGCATATAGGTGATGGACAAGTTCCTGCACTAGAATGATTGGGATTAGATGACACGATTTTGCGGAAGCTAACAACAGGTTGGCTATTATTATTGTTTATTTTGATTGATGATTTTTAAATCCCTACTTTCTATGCTACTTTGATTAACCTGTAAAGCAAGGAACACTACCTATACTCCTACTGCTTACCTTCCATACTCCTTTGATTGGCCTGCTGAACAAGTAACCTCACTCATACTATTACTGCCTATCTTCCACACTACTTTGGTTGTCCTGCAGAACAAGTAACCCCACTCATACCATTACTGCCTGCCTTCCACACTACTTTGGTTGTCCTGCAGAACAAGTAACTCCACTCATACCATTACTGCCTGCCTTCCACACTACTTTGGTTGTCCTGCAGAACAAGTAACTCCACTCATACCATTACTGCCTGCCTTCCACACTACTTTGGATGTCCTGCATAACAAGTAACCCCACTCATACTATTACTGCCTGCCTTCCACACTACTTTGGTTGTCCTGGAGAACAAGTAACCCCACTCATACCATTACTGCCTGCCTTCCACACTACTTTGGTTGTCCTGCAGAACAAGTAACCCCACTCATACCATTACTGCCTGCCTTCCACACTACTTTGGTTGTCCTGCAGAACAAGTAACTCCACTCATACCATTACTGCTTGCCTTCCACACTACTTTGGTTGTCCTGCAGAACAAGTAACCCCACTCATACCATTACTGCCTGCCTTCCACACTACTTTGGTTGTCCTGCAGAACAAGTAACTCCACTGATACCATTACTGCCTGCCTTCCACACTACTTTGGTTGTCCTGCAGAACAAGTAACCCCACTCATACTATTACTGCCTACCTTCCACACTACTTTGGATGTCCTGCATAACAAGCACCCCACCCATACGATTACTGCCTACTTGCCATACTATTTTGATTGTCCTGCAGAACAAGTAACCCCACCCATACGATTACTGCCTACTTTCCATACTATTTTGATTGGCCTGCAGAACAAGGAACACCACCCTTACTATTACTGCCTACCTTACATGCTATTCTGATTGGCTTGCAGAGCAAGGAACACCACCCATGCTATTACTGCCTACCTTCCGCACTAATTTGATTGGCCTGCAGGACAAGGAACACCACCCATACTATTACAAAGATTAACGTTTTCGTATGGGAACTCCTTACCTATCATACCACTTAGCTTGACCAGCTGATGTAGGGACGGCACCGTAATACTTATTTTCGCACTTGTCGCTGACCATGTAATCATCCTCCCTCCTAGAGGACTCGGCGCTCCCTTCCTCCGTGTTGGCTGTGTCATCTGAATCAGGGGATGACCTCATGACACGCTGCAAAGGGGGAATATAGTAAGAGATTGCGGTGTTAACCCCCGCAAAGGATCCTCCGGAGGGTCTGACGCTTTCTTAGGATACTCTCAGTCAAAATGCTGTTATTTTTATTAGATATATTCATTTTCCCATAAGTTTATTACTCGGGATTTTAATGGCATCTTAGTCAAAATATATTCTCGTAACAAGATATATATTTTATATAAAAACTTTTTTGGCTAAAGCTTAAGGGATATAAACTTGCATATGAATATATATATATATATATATATATATATATATATATATATATATATATATATATATATATATATATATATATATATATATATATATATATATATATATATATATATATTTGTGTACATATATACATGTGTGGTTGATCATTTACTTACAATTAATCTTAATTACAACAAGATATACACAACAATTATTATACATGTGAATAAATACATTCATGTGCTTGAGTATTTATGAAAGGCAAATTTTAGATGAAAGAAACTTCCAATTACAAATTAAAAAGGGAGAGACAATTGACTTCAAAAGACGAGACACCATTTAGCTAAATAAACACAAGACCTTTACACATTTAATTATTAGATTTCTGTTTAGGGAAATTGTATTTAATCAAATTGCTTTTTACAGTAGAAGGTTACCACCTTTTGTATTTTGTTTCCATGCACATTTTGGTATAAAGAACCATGTTACTTTTTTTTTTCTTAAGGGTCATACCACAGTAAATTAGTTTTAGCTACTTTTTATGAAGTGGCATTTGATATGGCATTTTACTTGAACAAAAGCATCACTTCTAAGTAATAACTTCATGTATCGAGATTAAATTATCATTATGATTTTGATTTCAACAGTGACGTTTTAGGAGATGAACACAAACTGTCATTAGTTAACCTTGTTTTGTCTTTCCTTCTAGAACATTATGTACTTCACTCATACGTTTTTTTCCTTCTTTTTACGTTTTTCTTTTCAATTTCTCATCCATTCTCTTGTCTACTTTGCCATTATCACGTTGGGTCTCCTTAGCATATAGTCATTCTTTTAAGATAGTACTAATGTTCATGTTACAAGAATGAATTAGTGTATTTGTAATTTTAACTAAATTGATTAATATTATCATGATTTAAATGTTTGATTAATCATATATTTAATGTAACTTCCAAAATTTGGTGTAGATTGATTTCTATTGTAATATTTCAAACAATTAGCTAATCTAATTTTAATCATAATGATTTTTGACTTGAGTGACTTTGTACAGTAAATGTGATCGATTGGTATACATCTGTTAGACCTCAAAATATGAAGGATTTAATGTTCCTAGAGGATGCACATTTTCTTTATAATATAATGAAGATGAATGATCCTTTTTTCTTTAGCTCCTTGCCTTTTTATTTTCATCCATCTATCACTTTCTACCATCTATCCCTTTCTACCATCCATCACTTTCTACCATCCATCACTTTCTACCATCTATCACTTTCTACCATCCATCCCTTTCTACCATCCATCCCTTTCTACCACCCATCCCTTTCTACCATCTATCACTTTCTACCATCCATCCCTTTCTACCATCTATCACTTTCTACCATCCATCCCTTTCTACCATCTATCACTTTCTACCATCCATCCCTATCTACCATCCCTCCCTTTCTACCATCTATCCCTTTCTACCATCTATCACTTTCTACCATCCATCCACTCTTCTGCCAGCTCTTCCTATCCAATCATCAAACGTTCACGTATCTACATTGGGATTTTGAAGTCACGTTCCATCCCAATATTCAACTGTTCAGTCATCCATACCAGCTTCTGTTTATCCAGCGACCAGTTCATCGTAATCTATCCATTTATTGGTCAAGCCTTCGAAAGCACCCTATCTGATTTGATTCTTTTTAATGTATTTTTCCCTGTTGGAGTCCTTGGAGTCATAACATCCATCTTTACCAACTAGGGTTGTGGCTTGGCTAGTAATAATAATAATAATAAGAATAATAATAATAATAATAATAATAATCTTTTTTACTTTGATTTTCAAATTTAAATGCACAACTAGTTCCATTGAGTATTAAAGCTGGTTCACACTATCAGTCCGGTCACGGTCCGGTCACACTCCAGTCACGGTCCAGTCTGGTCTCACTCCGCTCAAAATATCTTTTGAAGGAATCATGACTGGAGTGAGCCTGCAGTGAGAGCAGACCGGAGCGCCAGTGTGAATTTTTCCATTTGAAATAATATAACAATATTTGACAGGACCGTGACTGGAGCACGAGCGAAGCGCGACTGGACTGCTATTGTGAATTAACCCTTATTAAAGTATTACTCCAATTATCATCCAACAAACAAACAATTTACCATTTGTTCTATCTTTCAGGATTTGCATTTCCTGCCATGCATCCAAGGGCCCTGTAAGTATTCATCTATGAATTCTTTTTAAGATGTTTTTTTAGGAATATGTCTCACCATTCTTGCTTACATCCTTTCTCCCGATTATTTCCATCCAAATCACAATTGTCATTTTCACCATTTTCAAACCTTAGAATTAACTGATTTAGATTTACAAAACAATGTTGACAGATCCTACAGGATCTTTCATTATCTCCAGGAGCTTGTGTAGACTTTCCTGGACATTTTGTCCCATAGGATAATTGGATTTCCAGTCTCCAGCAAAAACCCTTCTCGAAGCTGTATTCGTTGCTAAAGCTTAAGGCCAATTCTCATTCAGCTTGTGTGTGCAAAATTTTGTAAGCGGCATTTTCTTTTTAATGAATGCATTTTAAGCAAAGGAATAAGGAGCAGAGATTTGTAGGCGTGCGAAGGCGATGGCGAAACTTGGTAGGAAGATTAGCATAGCGATACATTATCACATAATGTATGATATCACCGTACATGGTTATGGAGAATGTTTACCAGGAAATAATGATACTAAAATAACTAATTATTCATAGATGAACTTTAAAAAAATGTAGGTACAAAAATTCAGTTCTAGGTAAAATTGAAACATGTAGCTATTGCCTAATATAAATTTTACTATTTTTCATATCTAAATTAGGTATCTACACTTAATAGATGTGCATCCGTTTAGCATCATCTCGTTTTTGCTTGCGTCTCACCTTGACTGTCACTTTCTGATCGAGGGGAAGTCCTGAGGGCGTGATCCTCCCTCCACCGTTCTGCTGCAGTGCCGCCGTCAGGTGCTGGGGCGAGACGGAAGTAACGCCTGGTCGGCCACCTAACCCAGAAGTCAGTTCTGCCTGCTGGGGCCGTGTTTCATAATCAGTGGTGTTCCTCATAGACGGGGCTACTCTGTCTGTCTGCATAATCAGTGGTGTTCCTCATATATGAGGGACTGTCTGTCTGTATAATCATTGGTGTTCCTCATAGATGAGGCTACTGTCTGTCTGTATAATCATTGGTGTTCCTCATATATGGGGGACTGTCTGTCTGTATAATCATTGGTGTTCCTCATATATGGGGGACTGTCTGTCTGTATAATCAGTGGTGTTCCTTATAGATGGGGCGACTGTCTATCTGTATAATCAGTGGTGTTCCTCATAGGCGGGCTACCCTGTCTGTCTGTATAATCAGTGATGTCCATCATATATGGGGACGACTGTCTGTCTGTATAATCACTGGTGTTCCTCATAGATGGGATGACTGTCTGTATAATCAGCGGTGTTCCTCATAGGTGGAAGCCACTGTCTATCTGTATAATCACTGGTGTTCCTAATAGATGGAGCTACTGTCTGTATAATCAGTGGTGTCACTCATAGGTGGGGCTACTGTCTGTCGGTATAATGAGTGTTGTTCCTCATAGGTTGGGATACTGTCTTTCAGTATAATCAGTGGTGCCCCTTATAGATGGGGCGACTGTCTGTCTGTATAATCAGTGGTGTTCCTCATAGGTGAGACGACTGTCTGTCTGTATAATCAGTTGGGTTACTCATAGGTGGGGCTATTGTCTGTCTGTATAATCAGTGGTGTCCCTTATAGATGGGGCGACTGTGTGTTTGTATAATCAGTGATGTTCCTCATATAAGGGGCGCCCCTACTCTGTCTGTGTGTATAATCAGTGGTGTTCCTCATAGGTGGTGCTACTGTCTGTCTGTACAATCAGTGGTGTTCCTCATAGGTGGGGCTACTCTCTGTCTGTGTATAATCAGTGGTGTTCCTCATAGGCCTAGGTGGGGCTACTGTCTGTCTGTACAATCAGTGGTGTTCCTCATAGGTGGGGCTACTCTCTGTCTGTGTATAATCAGTGGTGTTCCTCATAGGTGGTGCTACTGTCTGTCTGTACAATCAGTGGTGTTCCTCATAGGTGGGGCTACTCTCTGTCTGTGTATAATCAGTGGTGTTCCTCATAGGCCTAGGTGGGGCTACTGTCTGTCTGTACAATCAGTGGTGTTTCTCATAGAAGGGGCTCCCCTACTCTTTCAGTCTGTATGATCACTGGTGTTCCTCATACATGAGGGGACTCTCTGTCGGGTGTCACTTATAGGTGGGGCTACTGTCTGTCGGTATTATCATGTGTGTTCCTCAGGTGGGGATATTGTCTGTCTGTGTATAATCAGTGGTGTTCTTCAGAGATGGGGGACTGTCTGTCTGTATAATCAGTTGTGTTCCTATAGATGGGGCGACTGTTTATCTATATAATCACTGGTGTTCCTCATAGACGGTGTGACTGTCTGTCTGCATAATCAGTGGTGTTCCTCATAGATGAGGCGACTCTATATAATCAGTGCTGTTCGTATAGATGGGGCGACTGTCTATCTACATAATCAGTGATGTCCCTCATAGATGGGGCCACTGTCTGCCTGTATAATCAGTGGTGTCCCTTGTAGGTAGGGCTACTGTCCGTTTTTGCGTAATGTGGTTATAGGTTGTGTCTTTATTTTTGTCCTGTTTGTGTAGCTAGATGCTTGTTTGTGTATTTCGTGGCGTGGTGTTTATTGTTGTTTGTTGGGCCTCACCCTTGATTGTGTAGATATGGTTACGGCCAGCATTGATTATTTAGTGTGGAGGAAGTGACGCTGTGGTTAGAAGGTGTTACACAACTGCCTCGTCAGCCTTTTACTAATCATTTGTGTATCCTAATACATAGCATCATCAACAAACCCACTTGATTTTTTTTCTTCATATCTTCTTCGGTGATACTGCGTGGAATTATTCGCTTCTGGTGTAGTACTCTCTTTTTACACAGGGATGTGGTACAATTATGCATAATATCAGTGTTCCTTATATATATGTATATATTTTCAAACAATTCCTGTCTTCTGATGGATGTGTTATTTTTTTTATATATAATAACCAAGAGTATTCAGGGGTGTGTATACTTATATTATGTTAATTAAGAATAAAGAAATATTTACAAAGGGTTGACTTTTGGGAAATCACTCAAGGAAAATTTAATTTACTTCTTGTAGAAGTTGCACTAATATTGAGAGCAAATTTCCTTGTTGTGAATGAAACCTGGATTTCGATTTTGCCCTCTGACTTGGGTATTAAAAATCAATATGTTAATTAACCTAACCTAACCTAACCTAACCTAACATAACATAACCTATTAATGATGTAGGTATTTGTTCCAATATTTATTGTTGGAGATCCTTAGAGGCTTCTTCCCATGGCCTATAATACTTCATATTTATAACAACCAGAAATATAATCGTGTAAGAACATACAAAGAGTATTTTATGTATGAATACAGTTGAAAAGTACTTTTTACACAGTGTAGAACAGTGTAAAAGAGAAAAAAAACTTTCATTATATATAGAAATCAAGACATAATTAATGTTCAAGACATCATGCGTCCTATGAGATTCACCTAAAATTCAAGCAATTCTAAATGTACAGAAAGAGGCCGTGCTTGATCGTTAATTCTCTACGGGCATATTGCTTTTTTACATTTCATACAAGTCTAACAAAAGATTCTACTTGTTCCAATAACAATTCACTAAGAATTCAGCTACGTTCTACAGAACTGCAGTTATATATATATATATATATATATATATATATATATATATATATATATATATATATATATATATATATATATATATTTATAACATGTATATGTATATATTTATATATATATACACACTCAATGTATACTGTATATATCTATATACATTATACATTACGTATACATGTATATATATATATATATATATATATATATATATATATATATATATATATATATATATTATATATGTGTATATATATATATATATATATATATATACACATATATAATATACATATATATATATACAGTGGTGTCTCTCATTCTAGGCATAATATAGTGTATTTACCTTTGGGTCGCCTGGGACAGAGAGGTGAGTCCCACTCACATCAATTGTCTCCGTCTAAAAGTTACAATCATTAGAGATAGTTAATGCAAGCGAGCGGAAGAGAGGGAGAAAAATAAAGCTGATGAAATTAGAAACTGAGGTGAGAACTGGAAGAGAACTGACGGTGGATAAAGCAAACTGGAAAATATCGTTATTTAAAATATAGAAAGACAAGATATATTTTCTATTTTTTTCTATTGTTCAACTACAATTGATTGACCAAGATATATGATCTCATTTTGTTTTCCAAAAGTTTACTAGTTTTGAGGGAACAAAGGAAGTGTGGGATAACTTTTGAAAATTTTTGGTGTGGATTAAATTAGGATATTTTTTTGTGTGTAGGATATAGGGATGGAAAAAATATAAGGAAATTAATGAAATTTTTTTAAAAGTGGAATTTCGTAGCCTTAGCTAGATATAAATGATTTAATTTTTAACATGAACTTTCAAGATTTCAAGGCTTCTCACTTTGGCTTATGATTACCATCTAATGTTGTTGACGCTTTGGGCCAGGTATAATCTCGCGTACTTTCTTTCGCTGTGGTGATGATTGTATGTGTCTACTCAAAAGTCTAATTTATCCGCTGACGGAAGGCTTTTATAAAGAATTCATGCTAATTCACACAAAATATACAATAACTAATCACTTCAAGACTATTTAGGAGAGGGGGGGGGACAACAACAATGAATTAGAATACCGTTTATATGCATACTAATACACTTACGTGCATTGGTCGCCTTCATGCAGTCTTCTAGAATTGATCGATACTCGTATCGTTCGAGAACTCGTCTTAATTCACGATCCGTTGTCGGTTTCTCAGGATTTGATAGAAATGTTTGTTTTCCACTGGTCTAGTTCTACTTCTATAGCTCTTTGTAAAGTACAGAATTTAGGATTTTGTTCAATTTGTTGATTCAAAGTAAAATTCTTTATCGATAGAAGAACGTGTTATATCTTAGTTGATTAAGAGGATTCTTCTTAGATAGTAGACAGGATTTGCTAGCAATGTTCGTTGAGGTAGTTTTCCACTGATCTAGTACTACTTCTATAGCTCACTGTGAAGTATGAAATTTAGGATTTTGTTCTATTTGTTGATTCAAGATAAAATTCTTCATCGATAGAAGAATATGTGTGATGTCTTAGTTGATTAAGAGGATTCTTTAGATAGAAGACTATTTAAAGATGTGGTTTAACTTAAACTTCAGGTTTTTAAAGATGTGGTTAAACTCAAACTTCAGGTTTTTTTTGGAAGATTCTCTTGTGCACTGTTATTTTGTTCAAAATTAAGGAACAGTTAACCTAAAGTTATTGGCAGTATCAAACAAAAGTAAACCGTATTTGAATGATGATTCTTTCTCGATAAATTTTATATTATTTAATTATGTTTTAGAGAAAATAGATAAATATATTTTTAATCTGTGACCATCTATTCAAAGCAATCTCACATCAATTAAGTTTGGGCTTTATAGATAATATCCTGGATTTAAAGATGTTATTGTAGAGTACATAAAGATGTGAGATTTAAACAAACATATACAGCATCTCAGTTGGAAATTTTCTTCATTGTTATTTTGTGCTTAGAATTATATCCACCCAAAGATTTAAAGATATGATACTTCTCTATGGCCATTGAACAATATTCATTTTAGGGAGCCATATCTTTTACATGATTCTATCTCAAACTGAATTCCCTAGCAATCAGGGCTAAAGTATAGTTGTCTTCATCAAATCTAGTACACTTCATGGGAAGCGAATGAGACGTGTGGAAGCTGTTCATTGTTTCAGGTAACACTGTGTTTAGCAAAAGAGAAACTGTTGGCAACGCTGCCTGTAAAATAAAGTTGCTGAGTTTGTAAATACCTGATCAGAAGGATTTTCATTCATTATACGAAGTGCTGTTAGGCAAATGACAGTATTTTTCTACACAGCACTTAGTAAAAATTGATAAAAATCGTTATCTGGTACAATGTACAGTTGTCAGACGGATCTTTGGCTTCTCATGAAGTGTACCGGAATTTATGAAGCCAGCTGTACCATCAATGGTTTTCCAGTGTTTTATCTTCGTGGGCTCTTGAGATGAAAAGGACGCTGTCAGACTACAACAAAAAGTGGCCATTCAAAAAAAAAAAAAAAAAAAAAAACTTTCATTAATTTTACTGATTGGTTCTATACTTTGGTATACTAGAGAGTTTATGTTTATGTTAAGTTAAAAAAGGGGGCCATTTGAAAAAGAAGCATTTAGTAACTGGCAAAACTAAATGATCTCCTGTTTAACTAAAATGGTTTGTAATTTCTACAGAAAATATTAATTCATTTCACTGATTGGTTCTATACTTTGGTATACTAGAGAGTGGCTGTTTATGTTAAGCTAAAACAATTGGCTATTTAAAAAAAGAAATATCAACTGGCATATATAAATGATCTCTTATTTAACTGAAATGGTTTGGAATTTTAACAGAAAATATCAATTCATTTTGATAATTGGTTCTATACTTTGGTATACTAGAGTTGCTGTATATGTTAGGTTAAGCTCTAAATCAAGACTCACATTCATGAGTCATGTCTTTTCTTTTGGTGGAAACTTGGTTAACAGAGCAACAAATGAGTGTTACTATTAATTTGACGTAGGGGGACCTTAATAATCTGTCGTTTTTCAATTCTTCAAGTGTTGAGAAATATATATAAGATTGAATACCTAGTGTCAACAGAGGGAAATGTCATACACTACTCATTAAGTGAGATTGATTTGGTTAGGTCACATCACTTAAGAAAAATTCGACATTAATTGTATAGATGAAATTTAAAACATTTTGTACCTGATCTCTTTGGTTTGTCTTGTTTTGTCATTCATTATTACGATTACTGGACGTAGATTTATTATTTATACAATATGCAATATTATGGCATTTTTGTAATATTTATGCAATTTCTACTCTAGTTATGGATGTGAGCTAATATTTTTGATTAAATTTAGACCAGTAAACAAACAAATTAGTTTACGAATATGATCAGATTTAAAACTGTACTGTAATATAAGACACTTACGATGGGTCCATTGTGAACGTGATCTGAAATATTTCCATATATAAAAAATATCAATTTCTATAACTCCATTTTCGTATACCTTATGAATTATATTTACAAAAAATCAAATTAAATATATGATAAAATAAATCCTTAAAAAACATTCTTTTAAAAATCTACAAGGCGACGTCAGTAACATTCAGTACTGCAGGCTATCACACACACATTTAGGCAAGTACAGAGCGTTAGATTACAGGTCTTGAGGGCATATAACCACGGGATGCACTCTTTTTTTTCTTTCTCTTTTTAAACACAGGGGTGCAAAGTACAGAATTAAGTGCAGTTTCTTTCTTAACATACACACATCACTTAGCAAAGTGCTGGGAAAGAGGGGTGGTTGGGGGTGGGTAGAGGTTTTGCTGTGACAGTGCATTTTGGGGTACAGAGGATAATGC
Organism: Palaemon carinicauda; assembly: GCF_036898095.1. Lineage (NCBI taxonomy): Eukaryota > Metazoa > Arthropoda > Malacostraca > Decapoda > Palaemonidae > Palaemon > Palaemon carinicauda. The sequence continues at coordinate 61,856,002 of NC_090741.1, forward strand.
TGGCTTTGGGTAGTCACTTGGAAGGCGCAAGTATGACTTGATGTTATATTATTAAAAAAAGCTTTTCTATTTTTATTTTTATTTTTATTTCTTTTACCGGTTTCTCAGTCTTAATCTTTGGTATGATTTTATATAATTGATGTTTATGGAATGTATATGATGTGTATTGGTAAAGCTGTACTATAGTCAGTTTTTTTTGGTGAGGCAGATTTGAACCAACTCGCAGTGGTGCCCTTTTAGCTCGGAAAAGTTTCCTGATCGCTGATTGGTTGGACAAGACAATTCTAACCAATCAGCGACCAGGAAACTTTTCCGAACTAAAAGGGCACCGTTGCGAGTCGGTGCAAATATGACTCGCTAAAAGAAATGGGCTATAGGTTGGCTTACCGTGGTGATGAAAAAGATGCTTAATGTATTGGCAAAGCTATACTAGTCAGGGCCACCCATACTAGGTTGGTTTACTGTGTAACCTTTTCCTTAAATTGTTAAAAGCCTTTTTATTTTTATTTTTATTTCTTTTACTGGTTCCTCGGTCTTAATCTTTGGTATGATTTTATATAATGGATGTTTATAAAATTCAGATATAAGGCTTATTGTATTGGCAAAGCTGTACTAGTCGGGGCCACCCATACTAGGTTGGTTTACTGTGAGTGATTAGACATACGTCTCCAACCATCACCAATGCGTATTGGCCATCGCGGTGAGGAAAATGGCCAAACCCAAGACATTACCAAGACATGTCTGATGCCTGTGTCCTGCAGTGATTAGAAACGGTTGTTGTTGTTGTTGTTGTTGTTGTTGTTGTTGTTGTTGTAATGTATGGAGCTATTTACGCCATTTAATTTTTCACAAGCATATTCTTTTAGCGTTGTTCACTAAATCCATTTTGTATGGGCAAATATAAGTAAATATCCTAATGTTGATTATCCTGGACTTAAAATCGTATATTTGTATGACGTATAATTATAATCTTTTTCTTTTTGTATCATAAGTAGTTTTTTTTTCACGTCCTACAGTTTTCATGTCTTTATATGACAGGTGTCACTAAGGTGTTTTTTTTTTTTTTTTTTTTTTTTTTTTTTTTTTTTTTTTTTTTTTTTATATATATATATCAATAAGGACCTACTGGCTGTGTACAGCTTTTCTCAGTAATCCTGTCTCCAAGCACTCTACGCTTTTCGACTAGAATTCCGGCTCTCGAAATTGACAGCAGACACTTTCACGATGTTTAGGATTAAGATTTAGATCAATCTCCAGGCCATTGTGCAAGCTAAGAGTTCGAGTCCAGCTCAAACTCGTTAGTTCCTTTGGTCTGTGCAACCTCACCATCCTTGTGAGCTAAGGATAAGGGGTTTTGGAGGTGCCTGTATGTCTATCTGCTGCGTTATCAGCAGCCAATGCCTGACCTTCCTTGGTCCTAGCTTGGATGGAGAGGGGGCTTGGGTGCTCATCATATGTATATATGGTCAGTTCTGCTTGATAGGGCAGTGTCACTGTGCCTTGGCTCTGCAATTCATTATCGGCCTTTCAACCTTTAAGGTTGCGTCCACGCAAGCGGCATTTTAGGAGATCCACTCTGAAGAGAGGCTTTAGAACTAAAGCCTTGAAGGTAACTTTGTAAAGTATTATTTTAAGTTTAGGATAAGTCCTCCATACTGATAAAGCTTCGCTAAGTTGAAGTATCTTAAGAAGAATCAGTGTTTTATTTTCTGGAAATCTTTTAGCAGCCTTGAGAAGGTCATTGGGATTGGTAAAGAAGATTTGAAATGAAATGAAGAAATTTAGGTATGAGGGTTATTAGAACTTTCCCCGCGCCATATTTTAAGGTGAGAGAGTAATTTTAATTGAACATTTCAATCGAAGTAGAAGATTTCCATATTTCAATTGGATAGAAATTAAATTTATTGATTTATAGCATGATCATTTTGAAACCAAAATTCTGATCTACCTTAAGGCGAGGGAATAAATTTAATAGAACATTTCAAAGTAAAAAATTTCTATATTTTGATCTGATAGAAATTAAATGTATGAATTTAAAAATTATAAGTTTGTAACCAAAAAATTCTGTTCTACCTTAAGGCGAGGTAATCATTTTAATAGAACATTTCAAAGTAAAAAATTTCCATATTTTGATTTGATAAAAATTAAATGTATGAATTTAAACATAAATATGAAACCATTATTCTGATGTACCTTCCAGCTGACCAAACCGAAGCGAATATTACACAATGTACCAGTGCTATTAAAGTGCATGTGAGGGAGAGAAAAGAATAAGGACCATGACTTCTTGTATCTAATTAAAGGGGGAGGGGGATATCACATGATGGTGGTACCTGGTACCCTCCTCGGGCGGCTAAACTTACGTGAGAGAGGGCGCGGGTTGGAGATCCAGGCACGGGCGTGCCTCCCAACGGCGTCCGTATGCTCTCCGGCAGCATCTCCAGCAGGGTGGTTGAGTGGGGCTGGTATCGCAGGATGAGCACGCAGGTTGATACCAGGGTGTAGGCGAGCAGGGTACCTGTTGATTGGAAGGGGGTGCAAGAGTCAGATCTGTATCATTTCATAAAAAGGATTTGGGATGCAACGTTAGATTTGATTGTTTCATGTATTTGGAGATGCAAGGTTTAGGTTTGTAAGTGATTGGGGGATGCAATGGTTAGGTTTGTAAGTGATTGGGGGATGCAATGGTTAGGTCTGTAAATGATTGGGGGATGCAATTTTTAGGTCTGTTAATGATTGGGGGATGCAAGGTATAAGTTTGTATGTGATTGAGGGATGCAAGGTTTAGGTCTGTAAGTGTTTGGGGGATGTAATTTTTAGGTCTGTTAGTGATTGGGGGATGCAAGGATTAAGTTTGTATGTGATTGGGGGATGCAATGTTTAGGTCTGTAAGTGATTAAGGGATGCAAGTCTTAGACTTGTATGAGTTTCGTGTAATTGATTGGGGGATACAAGGTTTAGGTCTGTAAGTGATTGGGGGATGCAAGGTTTAAGTCTGTAAGTCATTGGGGGATGCAATGGTTAGGTCTCCAAGTTGATTGTGGGATGCAATGGTTAGGTCTTCAAGTGACTGGGGGATGCAATATTTAGGTCTGTAAGTGATTGTGGGATGCAATGGTTAGGTCTCCAAGTGACTGGGGGATGCAATATCTAGGTCTTTAAGTGATTGTGGGATGCAATGGTTAGGTTTCTAAGTGATTGGGGGATGCAATGGTTAGGTCTGTAAGTGATCGGGGGATGCAATGGTTAGGTCTATAAGTGATTGGGGATGCAATAGCTCAGTTCTATATCAGTTCCATGTAAGTGATTAGAATGTGCAAGTTTCAACTTGTGTTAATACTATCGGGGATACAAGGTTTAAATATGTATCAATTCCTGGGATGTGATGTGGAAGATAAGTCTTTGATCTCTACCATTCCTTTATAAGTTTGGTAATTGTTTTTGTTGTTGTTATTATTTGTATTAAATCTCTCTCTCTCTCTCTCTCTCTCTCTCTCTCTCTCTCTCTCTCTCTCTCAAAGTATTAATGGTGTTGGTAGGAATAATAATCTGATGATTATAGAAAAATAAGAGGATTGATAAAGAAAAGAAAAGAGGTGTAAAAATAAAAAGCTTTTCCAGGAAATGGATTAAAGAGGAAAATGGAAAGAAAAGGAAACAAAGAGAAAAAGGGACTTGAGAGGATTAATGGTGGAAGATTATTTTACGAGAAGAGGAAAAGAAAAAAGAGCTGGGTGATTAGGAAAAAATGGTATATACATGAGGAACCCAAGATATAATAGAAGATGACTTAGGAGAAATAAAGGGTGTTTCAAAAGACTCTGAAGGAATAAAGGGAGATAGGAAGAAACAGTAGAAGCCATAAATTGTATAAATAAACATAAGAAAATTAAGATAGATTATTATTTTCTATTGTTATTACTAGCTAAGCTACAACCCTAGTTGGAAAAGCAAGATACTAATAGCCAGAGGGCTTCAACAGGAAAAAAAATAGCTCAGTGAGGAAAGTAAATAAATAGAAGATATAAGAAGTAATGAAAAATTAAAATAGAATATTTAAAAAAACATTAATACCATTAAAAAAGATCATGAGAAGTAATGACTACTAGAAAAAAGATGTAAATAAATATAGCAAGCCATTAACAACTGAGCGTTTCAAACTGCTGTTTACCTATGGACATCATCTCGACGAGCACCTCCAACGAGATCAGCAAAGCAGCTAGGGCAGCACCAAGGCCGAAGACCACCGTGGCCACGGCAGGAGTCCCCGTCACTATCCACACGTTTGCCAGGCTCCTGTAGGGGCGGGAGGGAAGAAGCATTGGTTATTTATACTTCGAAGTGAACTGCTGTTTGGGAAAGTAATGTGTGATGCTTTTTAGACTTTATTTGTACCTTGGTGGATATTATTATTATTATCATTATTATTATTATTATTATTATTATTACCTCCGCCAACGAAGTTGGAAGGAGGTTATGTTTTCGCCCCTGTTTGTATGTTTCTTTGTGTGTGTGTGTGTTTGTTTGTAAATAGCTTCCTGGTCACAATTTTAATCGTAGTGTTAGGAAACCTGCATGTAGGGATTAACTGTTATGTAAAAAGCTGGAAATATTTAAATTTTGGAAGGTCAAGGTCAAAGGTCAAATGTCAAGCAAAATGTTCATTTCACGTAATCATCCATAAGTTTGGACATCGCTGTCACAGAAACTTCAAACTTGGTTCATAATAGAGTTATGCAAATCCACGCCAATTAATACATGTTAAAGGTCAAAGGTGAAGGTCAAAGTCGAGCAAAAGGTCGATGAATAAGCTGCTGGTCTAGCACGTCCTAGCTTCCCTTTTAATCCATCCTTATTTTGCATTTAGATATTAGTGTATGAAAGTTGTGCTATTGATTCCAGAAATTAAAATGATACTAAATGTGAGAGTAGGGGTATGGTTGATTAATTTGCATTATACAGCGCTGAATGACCTTCGATGCCCCAGTGCTTGGCTTAAGGACTAAATTTTATATTCAATTTAATCCCTGCCAAAGTACATCCTGGATCAACTCATTTTCCCTTCTTGAAATATGCCTAATCCATCTCCATCTTGATAATCTAACTATATCGTTCACATTGATCACCCCTTCCATCTTGCGAACTGCAGTATATGTTATATGCTGCTGCCATTTGATTCCCAAAGTCCTTTTCAATGCTTTATTCTCAAAGGCAAGAAATTTTGCATCTCTTGTTGCAGTGATGTACAGCGACTAGTGCCCATAAGTTGATATCGATCTTACAAATGCAATACATATATTGATTTTGCTGTGAACTGATATTTGATTGCATCTCCAAACTGTTTTTAGCATGCCCAATGCTTGTTTGGGCATTTATATCCTGATTTTGCCACGAAATGATATTTTATTTGACCTCCAAACTGTTTTAGAATATCCATTGCTTGTTTGGGCATTTATATCTTGATTTTGCTGTGAACTGATATTTGATTTAACCTCCAAACTGTTTTCAGCATACCCATTGCTTGTTCTGTCCTCCCTATTATCTCCTTGAATTATGTAACTAGTGATCCATTCTTGATAATGATGGTTCCTAGGTATTTGAAATAGTTTGAGTTGGGTGATATTACTCCTCCGATGAGGCAGTTCGGCTGATCACCACTCTGAATATGCATGGCCTCCTTCTCTCTTTGGTCCTTTCACCCCTTTAATACTAACCTATCTATCATTTCCTGCATTTTAGCCTTTGTAGAGGCAACTAGAACTGTATCTTATGCGTATTCAAGATCACCTAATCTCTGGTCCCCTTTCCAATGCATGCCATTATTCATTCCTTGCGTTACCTTGGTGGATATTATTATTATTATTATTATTATTATTATTATTATTATTATTATTATTATTATTATTGCTACTACTACTACTACCACCTACCACCTCCGCCAACGAAGTTGGAAGGAGGTTATGTTTTGCCCCTTTTTGTTTGTGTGTGTGTGTATATATATATATATATATATATATGTATGTATATATATTTATATATATTGTACTGCATATGATTCATACAAGCCCTTACACTGCAACGGTTTTGGCTTTTATATCCTATCTCATGCTCTTCCCTGCACTGATGATAAAGCAACCTTTGTAAGCCCGCTAGCTCATGTTTTTTTAAACAAACATCGAGCTTAAATATCAGGCATTGCGAGCAAGAACGTCATAAAAATTCAAACATAATAAAACATGAGCTAGCAGTCTAACACAGGTTAGTTTATTATCAGTGTAGGGAAGAGCGATTGGCGAGTAATAAGATAAAATGAGCAAAACCGTTACAGTGTACGAGCCTGTATGAAACGCGTGCGGTACGATATATATATATATATATATATATATATATTTATTCAAATAAGCCATCTATTTTTAATAAATTAATGCCTGGATTCTCTTATTGACCTCGGGGTCAGAGCCCCAGATGAAATAACACAAAGACAACAGCTTCTAACCGGCCGGGAGTCGAACCCTGGTCCAGTAAACTTTCATGACCATTGACATACCATTAATGTATAAAAAAATATATGGCTTATTTGAATATGAAAACACGTTTAAATTTGCAAAAAGTATCATATATATATATATATATATGCACTATTTATTTATATATACTATATATATATATATATATATACATATATATATATATATATATGTGTGTATATATATATATATATATATATGTGTATATATATGTATATATATATATATATATATACTATGTGCGTGTAATGTATTTCTTATGGCCAACATTTCACCTTGCCTTTTTCCCCCTGCCTAACAACTAACCTCACGTTATAAACTCAGCACGACATTGCCCAAACTGTAAAAAGGGGACCTCTACCCTTTCAGGATGTCATATTTATTACAGCAGCTTCTTCCCCTTCCTTACTTCAACCCTTTCCACTTCATTTGCCAACAGCTAACTTACTTTACGCATTTACTTTCTGTCGGTTTCATTGCATATATATTTTTTTCCCTTTTTTTCTCCCATGGTTATTGTGTTTCTCTCCCCTGACTCCCTGGTTTAACATACGTTTCTTCTCACCCTTTATGGACTGCAGCTATGCCTTGGATTAATTAATATCTTTGGTTTCCTTTGCTTGTCTTCCTTTCATTTTCTCTCCCTTGATTCTTTTTCATTTTTTTTCAATGTTTTTTGGGGAATTTTATACAAATATTTGCA
>NC_090741.1:61868231-61885731 GCF_036898095.1 Palaemon carinicauda
ATTTATTATTACAATATAGCCCAAATTTATAGGTACAATATATAAGTCAATCGGCTTTTGAAATATATAGAAAAAGTCCTCATCCAGGAAAAAAAATCCATATTCATCTCACCCATAAGAGTGATGATGGCCGATGAACTGACGTAGGCGATGAGGATGACCACCAGAGAGATGACGATGGAATAAGGGATGGAACGGCGGGCGTTGACGGCCTCCTCGCCCGTCGTGGCGATGATGTCGAAGCCGATGAAGGCGTAGAAGCAGGTGGCTGCGCCCGTCAGGACCTGTAGGAGAACGAGCGAGGTGTGATACGAGTCTCTTATTATTATTATTATTATCAAATGGTAAGCTACTACCCTAGTTGGAAAAGCAAGATGCTATAAGCCCAGGGGCCCCAACAGGGGAAAATAGCCCAGTGAGGAAAGGAAATAAGGAAAATTAAAATATTTTAAGAATAGTAACATTAAAATAAATATTTCCTGTATAAACTATAATAAAACTTTAACAAAACAAGAGTAAGAGAAACTAGATAGAACAGTGTGCCCGAGTGTACCCTCAAGCAAGAGAACTCTAACCCAAGACAGTGGAAGACCTTGGTACAGAAGCTATGGCACTACCCAAGACTAGAGAACAATGGTTTGATTTTGGAGTGTCCTCCTAGTAGAGGTGCTTCTTCTACCCTTACCAAGAGGAAAGCAGCCACTGAACAATTACAGTGCAGTAGTTAACCCCTTGGTTGAAGAAGAACTGTTTGGTAATCTCAGTGTTGTCAGGTGTAAGAGGACAGAGGAAAATCTGTAAAGCATAGGCCAGACTATTCGGTGTCTGTGTAGGCAAAGGGAAAGAACCGTAACCAGAGAGAAGGATCCAATGTAGTACTGTCGGGCCAGTCAAAGGACCCCATAACTCTCTAGCGGTAGTATCTCAACGGGCGGCTGGTGCCCTGGCCAACCTACTACCTGTTATAAGGAATGTTCAAAAGTTTGTCCTGTGTTCTATCGCTTTTGGTGAGTGGGTGGATTGTGAATTGACGTTAAACTAAAAATGAAAAATTAAAATGATTGTGTGTGAAAGGCAAAATGATAAGTGAGGGACAATGAGAAATAGTAGTAACCTTGGATACTTATGAAAAATTAAGTAAGAGATAATGTTCGTCTATAGTTTGAAGATAAATTGTATAAATTTATGCACTGGTAGAAAAAAAATAAAGTGAGGAGTACAAGACTGCTAGAGAAGAAAACCATAGTGAAAATATTTATGCGTTCTAGACTTTTATTTTTTATTTTTGTTACAGCAGTAGTCTAGCCATACGATATAAACCCTCATTCTTAGTATTACCACTATTACTATCACCACTACCACTATTTTTGTAGGAGCACCCCTGAAACTCACTAATACCAGCCATAGCCCATAAACTCTTCTTCTTAGTATGATTAATATTACTGCTAGCACTACTACCGCTGTAACACATGAAACTTGCCTAAGACCAGTGCAGTAACAGCCATGAACCTTACCCAAGACCAGTGTAGTAACAGCTACGAAAATTATCCAAGACCAGTGCAATAACTGCCATGAAACTTACCCAAGACCAGTGCAGTAAAGGCATGAAACTTACCCAAGACCAGTGCAGTAACAGGCATGAAATTTACCCAAGACCAGTGCAGTAACAGCCATGAACTTTACCCAAGACCAGTGCAGTAACAGCCATGAAAATTACCCAAGACCAGTGCAATAACAGCCATGAAACTTACTCAAGACCAAGGCAGTAACAGTAATAAAACTTACTCAAGACCAGTGTAGTAACAGCCATGAACCTTACCCAAGACCAGTGCAGTAACAGCCACGAAATTTCAGTGCAGTAACAGTCATGAAACTTATTCGAAACAAGCCAGAGGGCATAGACCCTTGTCTTTAGTATAATCAATATTACTACTACCACTAGTTATCTGCTGCAGCAGCAGCAGCAGCAGCCATGATTTCACTCACCCCAGACCATCCGTAGGGCATAAACCCTCCGTGTTGAGTCCAGTTAGCGGAGTCCGCGTAGCAGAGCCCAGCAATGACTATGAACACCCACACCAAGAAGTTCACGATGTTCAGTATGTTGTTGAACTGAACCGACTTCCTCACGCCGGCTATGAGCACGCCTCCCATCATGCAGGTTAACACGGCGGCCAGGAAGTCCGGAGGCTGACCTGTAACGGGAATGAGAAGGTTATTGATGTTGTTAGTACCGAAATGATGGGCAGTGTTAGTGATTCTTCCATATGGTCTGTTTTCTTGCTTCCTAGGGATCGTCTTTGGGTTCAATCTATGCACAGTGATTAAGGGAGTGTGGTTGATAGCTTATATATACTCTCTCTCTCTCTCTCTCTCTCTCTCTCTCTCTCTCTCTCTCTCTCTCTCTCTCTCTCTGGGAGACATGTAGTATGTCTTTATTATTTACATAGCATCTTCTGCGTACGGATATTTGTAATTTAGGTAGGGGCCATAGTATATTAAGTTGTCATTAAAGCAGCACATACTGTATATATTTCGTCTGTTTTTAATTTTATGAGTGACGTCAGCAACACTGTTTTTAATTTTGAGGGACGTCAGCAATATCGGTTTTTAATTTTGAGTGACGTCAGCAAATTTTTTTTTTTTTTGAGTGATGTCAACAACTTTAGATATATCGCAATTTATTTTGTATTTTAGCTGATGATGATCTTAAACCATTTTTTCATCTATCATTCCCTCTCCCTTTTCGTCATCTCCCTTTTTCTATTTCTTCCCTTTTCCCTCTTCCTCAACTCTTTTATCCCTTTTTTATCTCTTACCTTTTTCCCTCTCTTCATTTTTTTTTCATGTCTCTTTTGTTACACCTTCCATTTTCCCTCCCCTCTAATCTTATTCTATCTCCCTATTTTCCTCTCATCCCTTTTCACCTCTCCTCCCTTTACCCCTCTCGCCCTCTCCCCCTCTACTATCCCTTTTTCTCATCCCACCTTTTCGACCAAAGAAACCTTGAAGGAAAACAAGGACTATTAAACACGTGTACTGGATAATCTCTAACAAGGGCTTCTTTCATTTCTTTCTTTCTTTCTTTCTTTCTTTCTTCCAGGTAACATGAGAAAGTAGAAAACAGGCTTCAGGGATATGGGAATTTCGAATAAGCTGTTTTCATTATTCTTTAATGAGGTTAGAAGCCTAAGATCTGATAGGAGCGGTTCATTCTTGGTGTTCTTTGTACCTTAGGTTACGGGGTCCGTTTGACAAATCTCAATTCATAGTATATATATGACAGATCTATTTTAACGTTGTTATTAATCTTAAAATATTTTATATTATTCAATATTTTTATGTAGTGTATTTATTTCCTTATTTCCTTTCCTCACTGGGCTAATTTTTCCTTGTTGGAGCCCCTGGGCTTATAACATCCTGCTTTTCCAACTAGGGTTGTAGCTTGGCTGGTAATAATAATAATAATAATAATAATAATAATAATATTAATAATATGCGATATTGAAAGATGGGAGGACAGACAGAGTGTAAAGTTAATAGCGTATTATTATTATTATTATTATTATTATTATTATTATTATTATTATTATTATTATTATTATTATTATTGAAGCCACAACCCTAGTTGGGAAAACAGGATGCTATAAGCCCAAGGACTCCAACAGGGAAAAATATCCCAGCGAAGAAAGGAAATAAGGAAATAAATAAAGTACATAAGAAGTGATTAAGAAGTACAGCGAAAGAAAATTGAAATTTACAGATCTGAATAACTGTTTTGGTGAAATCATTGTAGAAGTAAATAGTTATATCATAATTTATGGAATTCGTATTCTCTCCTTGTGCAATCACAGTATCTTTCTCATACGTTTAATGATGCAACTAAATTGCCATAACACTTTCAAATGTAAGTCTGTGTCCAACTTTACATTTATAGTTGTTTATTCAATCAATAAACTATTTCACGCATCAAAAAAAAAAAAAAAAAAAAAAAAAAACATCTCTACGATTTTACTATCAAGTATGAATATGTTTCTCTTTCAAAAATTTATTCAATCGCGTCATTCTCAATGTAATTACGTTCTTAATGTAACTACGTTTTTAATGTAACTACACTCTCTAATGTAACTGCATCCTTATGTAACCACGTTCTTAATGTCACTTTATTGTTAATGTAACTGCGTTCTTAATGTAACTGCATCCTTAATGTAAGTACATTCTTAATGTAACTACGTTCCTAATGTAACTACTATTCCTTTATACTTTCATGCTTACATGTATATCCCGTGTTTTTTAAATTGCTGATATTGAGGTATCATTTATTTACTTATAATTGAGGGATTTAAGAGAAAAACAAAAAAGGGGCTGCCATCAAAACCAGCAGATCACTACTACATTTAGAACAAACAGTTGTTGCAAATGTTAATATATTTAATTGTCAGAAAAGTATATTTTATTCGTTTTTGATAGGAACAAGCATTTAACCAAGTGGGATTGGCTTAAGAGGAAGACAAGACAACAGTTGTTACCAACTTCCCTGTCATTGTTGTACCAAAATTAGCCTTCATTTTTGTATTTTATCATTTTGTTGAATTCGGAAGGTTATCATCACCTTAGCTCTAATTTGCTTTCAATTGTGAACTATTATTATTAAAGGGTTGGCTGCAGAGAAAATGAAAATATCAGTCATGGCCTTATTCATACTCATAGTTTTTCGAAGGATATACTCGTTTTGTTTTTTCTTAAGAAAATTAGAATTTAAAAAATTCAGTTATGGCTACTCTTAACAAATACTGATGAGTGAAGGATAAAATCATCTTCATTTACAAAGGGCTGGCTTGAGAGAAAACATAAGACTAGTCACTGTCATATTCACTCAAGAGACTTACTTACCTAACATATGGCAGAACGTATTTTCAATCCCTGACGATATCGCATTTTCATTTACAAAGAAGGGATGGCTCGAAAGAAAACCAAAGACCAGTCACTGCCACATTCACACGAGACTCTCCTAACATATGCCCGACCGTCGTTTCCAGCCCCTGACGACATTGCATCTTTATTTATAAAGAGGGGATGGCTTGAAAAAACCCCAAGACAAGTCACTGTCATATTCACACGAGACTCAGTCACTCACCTAACATATGGCCGAAGGTCTTTTCCACCCCTGACGATATCGCCCCGTTGAAAATGGCATCGAAGCAGGCACTGAGTGCGCAGGCGCAGGCCGAGGTTCCTATCAGTTCCTCAAGGACCATGTTCCAGCCGATGATGAAGGCCATGAATTCGCCCACTGTGACGTAACTGTACATGTACGCCCCGCCGGACGTGTTCGGGACCCGTACTCCGAACTCTGCGTAACAGACACCTGTAGGGAAGAGGGAAAATTGTTATTTTAAAGGTTTAAAGGTAACTCGTAAGTGGCAGGGACAAGTGATGGTGACGGAAAAATTTTTTGTTTAAAGGTCACTCGTTAGTTGTAGAGGTAAGGGATAGTGATGGAAAAAATATTATATTAAAGGGGTTAACTACAGCACTCTAATTGTTCAGTGGCTATTTTCCTCTTGATAGGGTAGGAGAGACTCTTTAGCTATGGTAAGCAGCTCTTCTAGGAGAAGGACACTCCAAAATCAAACCATTGTTCTCTAGTCTTAGGTAGTGCCATAGCCTTTGTACCATGGTCTTCCACTGTCTTGGGCTAGAGTTCTCTTGCTTGAGGGTACACTCAGGCACACTGTTCTATCTAGTTTCTCTTCTTCTTGTTTTGTTAAAGTTTTTACTGTTTATTTAGGAAATATTTATTTAAATGTTGTTATTATTCATAAAATATTTTGTTTTTCCTTGTTTTCTTTCCTCACTGGGCTATTTTCCCTGTTGGGGTCCCTGGGCTTATAGCATACTGCTTTTCCAACTAGGGTTTTAGCTTAGCATTTAATAATAATAATAATAATAATAATAGTAATAATAATAATAATGATAATAATAAAAGGGTGCTCGCTAGTGGCAGACAAGGAACAGTAACGGGAAGAATAAATATATCAAAAGTTTAAAGGTCGCTCGTGAGTGGCAGAGGCAAGAGACTGTCATGGAAAAAAATATGATAATTTAAAGGTTTAAAGTTCGCTCGTGAGTGGGAGAGGCAAGAGACTGTCATGGAAAAAAAATATGATATTTTAAAGGTTTAAAGTTCGCTCGTGAGTGGGAGAGGCAAGAGACTGTCATGAAAAAAAAAAAAATGATATTTTAAAGGTTTAAAAGTCGCCCGTGAGTGGGAGAGGCAAGAGACTCTCATGGAAAAAAAATATGATATTTTAAAGGTTTAAAGTTCGCTCGTGAGTGGGAGAGGCAAGAGACTGTCATGAAAAAAAAATATGATATTTTAAAGGTTTAAAGGTCGCCCGTGAGTGGGAGAGGCAAGAGACTGTCATGGAAAAAAAATATGATATTTTAAAGGTTTAAAGGTCGCTTGTGAGTGGGAGAGGCAAGAGACTGTCATGGAAAAAAAAATATGATATTTTAAAGGTTTAAAGGTCGCTCGTGAGTGGGAGAGGCAAGAGACTGTCATGGAAAAAAATATGATATTTCAAAGGTTTAAAGGTCGCTCGTGAGTGAGAGAGGCAAGAGACTGTCATGGAAAAAAATATGATATTTTAAAGGTTTAAAGGTCGCTCGTGAGTGGGAGAGGCAAGAGACTGTCGTGGAAAAAAATATGATATTTTAAAGGTTTAAAGGTCGCTCGTGAGTGGGAGAGGCAAGAGACTGTCGTGGAAAAAAATATGATATTTTAAAGGTTTAAAGGTCGCTCGTGAGTGGGAGAGGCAAGCAAAGGTCGTGGAAAAAAATATGATATTTTAAAGGTTTAAAGGTCGCTCGTGAGTGGGAGAGGCAAGAGACTCTCATGGAAAAAAATATGATATTTTAAAGGTTTAAAGGTCGCTCGTGAGTGGGAGAGGCAAGAGACTCTCATGGAAAAAAAATATGATATTTTAAAGGTTTAAAGGTCGCTCGTGAGTGGGAGAGGCAAGAGACTGTCATGAAAAAAAATATGATATTTTAAAGGTTTAAAGGTCGCTCGTGAGTGGGAGAGGCAAGAGACTGTCATGAAAAAAAATATGATATTTTAAAGGTTTAAAGGTCGCTCGTGAGTGGGAGAGGCAAGAGACTGTCATGAAAAAAAAATATGATATTTTAAAGGTTTAAAGGTCGCTCGTGAGTGAGAGAGGCAAGAGACTGTCATGAAAAAAAAAATATGATATTTTAAAGGTTTAAAGGTCGCTCGTGAGTGGGAGAGGCAAGAGACTGTCATGAAAAAAAAATATGATATTTTAAAGGTTTAAAGGTCGCTCGTGAGTGGGAGAGGCAAGAGACTGTCATGAAAAAAAAATATGATATTTTAAAGGTTTAAAGGTCGCTCGTGAGTGAGAGAGGCAAGAGACTGTCATGAAAAAAAATATGATAATTTAAAGGTTTAAAGTTCGCTCGTGAGTGGGAGAGGCAAGAGACTGTCATGAAAAAAAATATGATATTTTAAAGGTTTAAAGGTCGCCCGTGAGTGGGAGAGGCAAGAGACTGTCATGGAAAAAAAATATGACATTTTAAAGGTTTAAAGGTCGCTTGTGAGTGGGAGAGGCAAGAGACTGTCATGGGAAAAAAATATGATATTTTAAAGGTTTAAAGGTCGTTCGTGAGTGGGAGAGGCAAGAGACTGTCATGGGAAAAAAATATGATATTTTAAAAGTTTAAAGGTCGCTCGTGAGTGGGAGAGGCAAGAGACTGTCATGGGAAAAAAATATGATATTTTAAAGGTTTAAAGGTCGCTCGTGAGTGGGAGAGGCAAGAGACTGTCATGGAAAAAAATATGATATTTCAAAGGTTTAAAGGTCGCTCGTGAGTGAGAGAGGCAAGAGACTGTCGTGGAAAAAAATATGATATTTTAAAGGTTTAAAGGTCGCTCGTGAGTGGGAGAGGCAAGAGACTGTCGTGGAAAAAAATATGATATTTTAAAGGTTTAAAGGTCGCTCGTGAGTGGGAGAGGCAAGAGACTGTCGTGGAAAAAAATATGATATTTTAAAGGTTTAAAGGTCACTCGTGAGTGGGAGAGGCAAGAGACTGTCGTGGAAAAAAATATGATATTTTAAAGGTTTAAAGGTCGCTCGTGAGTGGGAGAGGCAAGCAAAGGTCGTGGAAAAAAATATGATATTTTAAAGGTTTAAAGGTCGCTCGTGAGTGGGAGAGGCAAGAGACTCTCATGGAAAAAAATATGATATTTTAAAGGTTTAAAGGTCGCTCGTGAGTGGGAGAGGCAAGAGACTCTCATGGAAAAAAATATGATATTTCAAAGGTTTAAAGGTCCCTTGTGAGTGGGAGAGGCAAGAGACTCTCATGGAAAAAAATATATTTTAAAGGATTAAAGGTCGCTCGTGAGTGGGAGAGGCAAGAGACTGTCATGGAAAAAAATACTTGTATGATATTTTAAAGGTTTAAAGGTCGCTCGTGAGTGGGAGAGGTAAGAGACTGTCATGGAAAAAAATACTTGTATGATATTTTAAAGGTTTAAAGGTCGCTCGTGAGTGGGAGAGGCAAGAGACTGTCATGGAAAAAAAATACTTGTATAATATTTTAAAGGTTTAAAGGTCGCTCATGAGTAGGAGATGCAAGGGACAGGGACGGGAAAAAAATTATTTTAAAGGTTTGAAGGTCGCTCATGAATGGAAGAGGCAACGGAAAGTGACATTCCCCTAGGAAGCAGGACAGTGTCCTAGAGACTGTCATTATATATACATAGGATCAGCGCCCAAGCTAGGACCAGGTAGGGCCAGGCAATGGCTGCTGATGACTGAGATGGTAGGCCTATAGGCTCCCACAAACCATTCACCCATTTCAAGTTCACAAGGATGGTGAGGTTACAGACACTAAAAGACATTATCTGACTTAAACAGGTCTTGAATCCAAGTCCAGCAGATCGCCAGGCAGAGACGTTATTGTAGCTACCCCCTCTCATCAGGGTATGACTACACACTCTCCCCTAAGTGTGATATATATATATATATATATACATATATATATATATATATATATATATATATATATATATATATATATATATATATATATATCCAGACACTTGCTCTTTATTATATAGGGGAGATAACTTGAAGGTATTATTCAACAAAGCTTCTGAAACTCCTGTGTTAACAAGACTCAAAGTTTTCCATATGTTATTGGAAGCTACGTTATGCCTCTCCGAGCAGCGAGCAATGTACCATTATAGAATCTCTCTTTGGAAGTCAGTTTAGCATCAGTTGTATAGAAAATAAATTCCTTTTGTTAATGCCAATTATTGGTAATTGGTATAACTTATGGTATAAACAGCCTATCATACATTTGAATGAGAACTATTATTAATATTATTATTATTATTATTATTAGTGTACGCGACCCGTCAAAAATGACGGCTTGATATTTAGATAGATATACACACAGTGTACCCTCTCGGGCTACTCCCTCTCACCAGGGTATCACTACAGGTTATGTTAGGATAAGTTGGGCAGATGAGGGTGGTTAGGTTACTAATCCAATGCAGAAAAAAAGGCCCCATACATGTCTCTCCACTCTCGTCTGATAATGGTCTTTCTATGCCAGTCCACAACCGCAAACTTTCTTAGTTCGTCGATCCATCGTCTTCTCTTCCTTCCCCTACTTCTTTTGCAATCTCTAGGGATCCATTCTGTTATTCTTAATGTTCATTTATTGTCTGTCATTCTCATTATATGTCTTGCTCATGTCCATTTATTTTCTTGTTAGAAAATCATCTAAATTACTTTGCTCTCGTATCCATGGAGCTCACTTTCTCTCTCATAGTGTTAATCCCATCATTATTCTCTAAATAGCTCTTTGAGTTGTAACTAACTTATGTGGTAAGACTTTAGTAAGGCTCCACGTTTTTTTATGGATAAGTTAAAATTGGTTGTAGCATCTGGTTAGGTAAGGTTTGGCGGGTTAGGTTAGTTAGGTTTGTATAGTCTGGTTAGCTCAGGATAGGTTGGACAGGTTAGGGGTGGGATAGGTTGGTTGGGTTAGGATATGTTGATTAGGCTAAGGGTAGGTTGGTTAGGTTAGGGTAGTCTGGTTAGCTTAGGATAGGTTTGACAGGTTACGTTACGATAGTTGAATTAGTTTAGGATAGGTTTGGCAGGTTAGGATAGGATTGGTTGGTTAGGTTAGGACAATCTAGTTAGCTTAGGATAGGTTGGGCAGATTAGGATGGAACAGGTTGTTTAGGTTAGGATAGTCTGGTTAGGTTAGGTTGGTTAGGTTAGGATAGGTTAGGCAGGTTAGGCTGGGACAGGTTTATTAAGTTAGGATAGGTTGTGCAGGTTAGGATGGGACAGGTTAGTTAGGTTAGGATAGGTTAGGCAGGTTAGGATGGAACAAGTTAGTTAGGTGAGGATAGGTTGGGCAGGTTAGGTTACGGTAGTCTGGTTAGGAGAGGTTGATCAAGCTAGGTTAGGTTGGTTGGGTTAGGATAGGATAGGCTGTGCAGGTTAGGATGGGATAGTCTGGTTAGGTTCGGATAGGTTGATTAGGCTAGAGTAGGCTGTTTAGATAATGTTAAGATTGGTTATGATTCCCAGAATTTCCAATCGAATATAAAGGCTAATTACAACCACACGATTAAATGAATACATCCAACAGACAAGTCAGATTCAAGTCTTGATTTTCCTTCGTTTGCTCTTCCATGTCGGGGGCGGGGGGGGGGGGGGGGTTTACGAGTACGGAGGAGGAGGAGGAGGGAGGTAAGGGAATAGCAATTTTCTCCCTGAGAAGAAGAAGAAGAAGAGGATGCTCTCTCGCTCAGCATCCATCATCTCTGATGTCTCACATCTGACTCACGATACCTCATCACTCAGTGTAGTAGCATAGAAGGGACGTATCTTGCATATGTTGTTGTCTAAAGTGCTTTATACTTGAGAGCGTTCTCTCTCTCTCTCTCTCTCTCTCTCTCTCTCTCTCTGTTTATATATGTATATATATATATACACATTATATATATATATATATATATATATATATATATATATATATATATATATATATCAAATAAGCCTTATATATTTTAGATACATTAATGTCTGGATTCTCTTAACGTCCT
Source organism: Palaemon carinicauda (assembly GCF_036898095.1). NCBI lineage: Eukaryota > Metazoa > Arthropoda > Malacostraca > Decapoda > Palaemonidae > Palaemon > Palaemon carinicauda. The sequence continues at coordinate 61,879,384 of NC_090741.1, forward strand.
CGGGATAGCATAGGACGATAAATGGATAAGTATGTTTATATATATGTATATATATATATATATATATATATATATATATATATATATATATATATATATACGATACTTATCTATCTATAGTCCTATGCTTAGATACCTCATTATATGTACGTAACTATTCTCACTGCTGAAATCAACACACACACACGCACGAACCTTTATCGGCACCATTTCATCAAACATATAGTACTGTTAATGAAGGATAAGATAATTCATATAATGGAAATGTTAATGTTTTTTGGTAATCCCTCTAGCGAGATGGCATCTTTAATAGGAGCTTCGGGCTTCCATCTTGGAAGTCTCCTTAATAAGAATTCCAAGGTGACTTACGGCAGGTCGTCAAGTCGCCCTCTTACCAGGAATTTGCTACTTTTATGCGTTGCAGTAATGCCGCCATTGCCAGTAACGCTTCTTCTGCTTCTTCTTCTTTTTTTTTCTTTTTTTTTTCTTCTGTTCTTCTTCTCCTCTTTTTTCTTCTTTTTTTCTTTTTCTTCTTCTTCTCCTTCTTCTCCTTCTTCTCCTCCTCCTTTTTCTTCTTCTTCTCCTTCTTCTTCTTCTCATTTTTCTTCTTCTTCTTCTTCTGTGTTAAGGTTGTGCAATGCCTTAAGGGAAGGTTTTCTTCTGATGAGATAGCCTAAATTTATTTTTACATGACTCATCGCTTATTACCTCCTCCAACGAAATTAGGAGGAGTTTATGTATTACCCTCTGTTTGTGTGTTTGTTTGTTAGCAGCTTCCTGGCCGCAATTTTAATCGTAGAGGAATGAAACTTCCCGGGATTAACTGTTATGTAAAAAGCTTTAAATGATTAAATTTTGAAAGGTCAAGGTCACGGGCAAGCAAAGTGTCCAATTCACGTGATGAGCATATAGTAAGTTTAGACATCGTTTTCATAGACTTCAAACTTGGTTCATATTTGAGTGTATGAAAATCCACGTCAATTGTTACATATCAAGGTCGAAGTTCAAGGTCAAGAAATAGATCGAGAAATAAGCTGGCATGGCGGAGGTCTAAGAAATAGATCGAGAAATAAGCTGGCATGGCGGAGGTCTAAGAAATAGATCGAGAAATAAGCTGGCATGGCGGAGGTCTAAGAAATAGATCGAGAAATAAGCTGGCATGGCGGAGGTCTAAGAAATAGATCGAGAAATAAGCTGGCATGGCGGAGGTTTGCGCTCTACTTAGACCCTTTCTGGTTACTGGTATTTTTGCGGAGCGTGATAAGATTGTGCTTTATCTTATCGGTAGAATTTTATTTGGTAAGCTTGGTTAATTTTTTTTTTTCAAGGCTCATATTGCTAATTATTACTGATTTTTCTATTGTTTATAAAAGTAATTTCTTATCACTGGCTCTTCCCTGGACTGTTAATAAACCAACTTGTATAAGCCTGATAGCTCATGTTTAATTTTGTTTGAATTATCGTGACGTTCTTGCTCGCAAGACCTGGTATTTAAGCTCGATGATTGGGTAATAAAGTTTAGTTGCATTCACCTCGCCTCTCAGTTATCACCTGACTGGCGACCCGCACAGCATGTATTCGAGCGTCACCTCTCATGGTGTGTGTGCAGTTACTTCTCTTTACTAATAACAGAGTCCTATGTGAAATATTATTTAAAGGTTTAAAGGCCGCTTATGAATGGCAAAGGCAAGGGACAGTGACATTGCCCTATCAAGCTGCACAATGCCATAGAGACTGACCATATATACGATCAGTGCCCAAGCTCCCTCTCCACCCAAGCTAGGACCAGGGAGGGCCAGGCAATGGCTGCTGATGACTCAGCAGGTAGACTTGTGGTCTCCCCCAAACCCCTCATCCTTAGCTTACAGGGATGGTAAGGTTCCAGTGATCAAAGGAACCACGAGTTGGAGCAGGATTCAAACACGACTCTGGCGTTCAACAGTCAGGGACGTTACCGCATCGGCCACCACGACCATTGGTACACAGTGGGTCTGAGTCCTACCATGAATATCCTGTCTCAACTATTTTAATGTCCTTCGTTCTTTGGTGTCCTAATGATTCGCTCATAATGTGCACCAATAGTTTTGTTTACATTGTGTATATCATAGTTAGAAGCCAGAAAATGAGTAGGGGTGGCAGCTTCATCCTAAAGAAATGTGTTTGCATAGGATCTGAAGGTCTAAGTTTTCCGAAGTCACCTTTTTATTATTATTATTATCAGCCGAGTTACAGCTTTAGTTGGAAAAGAAGAATGCTATAACCCGAAGGGCTCCAACAGCGACAAATAGCCCAGTAAGGAAAGGAAATATGGAAATAACTAAACTACAAGAGAAACAATGAACAATGAGAATAAAATATTTTAAGAACAGTATCAACCTTAAAATACATCTTTCATATATAAACTAAAAAAAAAGACTTGTATTAGCCCATCCAACTTAATAACATTCGTTCCAAGTTTGCACTTTTAAAGTTCCACCGATTCAACTACCTGATTAGGAAAAGATCGTTTTAATTTTCCTTCCATAAAACTAGGACCTTTTTATGTCAAGTGCTGTTGGTAATAGCTAGCGTAAGGATTTACGGCTTTTAATATCGGCATTGGGAGGGCATTCCGGTTTATAGGATTTCAATAATAGGGATAGGAGAGGCCGTTTTGCAGTGGAAGGAGATCGGGTTACGTTGGGACTCTTGCAATAACGAGGGGTTGTGGTGGCCGGTGTGGTAACGTCCCTGACTGGTGAACGAGACTGGTGTTCGAGTCTGACGCAAACTCGATAGTTCCTTTGGTAGCTGCAACCTCACCATCCTTGTGATCTAAGGATGTGCGGTTTGGGGGAGCCAATAGATCTATCTGCTGAGTTATCAGGAGCCATTGCCTGGCCCACCTTGGTCCAAGCTTTGATGGAGAGGGGGCTTGGGCGTTGATTATATGTATATATGGTCAGTCTCTAAGGAATTGTCCTGCTCGATAAGACAATGTGACTGTCCCTTGCCTCTGCCATTCATGAGTGGCCTTTAAACCTTTAAATAATATTAAGAGATTGGATTTTAAGTTTTAATTCTTTTGTGAGTACTTTTTTTTTTATTTAAACTCACATCAGACCTTAGAGGTCGTAAGGCATCTGCAATGGGTTACAATGAGGATAAGAATGTTTATAAAGTGATTGAATTAATTATTAGGGTACACTCGGAACACTTATTTTATCTTTTTTCTCTTCCTCTTTTTTTTTGAGATTTTTGTAGTGTATATGTGAAAGAATTATTTTATTGATGTTGCTGTTCATAGAATATTTGTTTTTTTAATTCTTATATAGTTTCTCTCCTTATTTCCTTTTCTCACTGGGCTATTTTTCCTTGTTGGAGCCCTTAGGCTTATAGATTCCTTCTTTTCCAACTGGGGTTATAGCTTGGCAAAGTAATAATAGTAATAATAATAATAATAATAATAATAATAATAATAATAATAATAATGATATGTGGTGAAGTTAATGATTCATATTCCATGTTTATACTTGTAAGGAAAACACGAAGTTAATGTTATTCTTATGTATAATAATTTCAGATTTATTCAACCTTCATCACTTTGAAACAATCAGTGTGTAGAGCACCACTCTATGCAGGCTTCACTATGAACTAATTACTAATTTGCTAATTTGTTATATATTAATTTTAAGTAATTTCGAAAATTTGCGATTCTATTTTTCTGTTTACCTCAATCAATTCTTATTAGTTTTTTCTTTTTTTTTCTTTTTACGAAGATCTGCCAAACTTGGGTCTACTTGCTTGTGAGCCAAAAACTATATACCACTGCAAAAGCAGAGAGAGAGAGAGAGAGAGAGAGAGAGAGAGAGAGAGAGAGAGAGAGAGAAAAATTATATCTTTAATAAAGGTGATAAATTCGACACTGATGCTGTCTTGTGACTTTATTGGATTTTAGGCCTGTATGTCACGAGGCTCTCCAAGGGGAAGAGAGAGAGAGAGAGAGAGAGAGAGAGAGAGAGAGAGAGAGAGAGAGAGAGAGAGAGATTGTTCCTGCAGTTGCATTTCTTTCTCAGCGGAGGTAGGAAGGGAGGGGGGGGGGGTGTTAACGAGGGTGTCAGATGTAGTATTGCGGGCAATACCTCACCCTCCTGCCTCCCCCCATCTCAAAAAACACACACACACACACACACGTTTTCTCACTATTCTTCATCTCCCTCCTTCATTTTTCGGTATGGTAGCATACTCCGCTTACATACTGTGGGACCGTGTTCGATATTAGATGTTAATCATTAAGGACAGTATTATTATTGTTATTATTATTATTTTTATGATTGTTGTTTTTATTATTATTATTATTATTAATATTATTATTATTACTCGCTAAGCTACAACCCTTGTTGGGAAAGCAGCTTGCAATAAGATCAAGGGCCCCAACAGGGAAAATAGCCCATTGAGGAAAGTAATTAAGGCAATAAATAAACTACAAGCGAATTAATCAACAATTAAACGGAAATATTTTAAGAATAATAAAAACATTAAAACAAATCTTTCAAATATACATGAGAAATGGGAGTATTGAGCAATTGATGGTTTAAATAACGCGTCAATCAGTTGTCAAGAGAAGAAAAGAATTGGGATCCTTTCTTGAATAAAAACTATTCTTACATTTCTCTGTGGGTCCAATAATGAATTGGGTACTGCAGTATTAGTAGTTTTATTTTCGTTTTCTTAGCCTATTGGAAACGTCCCTGCCTGTCAATCTACCAGACTGGAGTTCAAGTCACGCTCAAGCTCATAGCTTGTGATCTTAGGAGTGGGTGGCTGTTTTGCGGGAGCCTATAGGTTTACCTGCTGAGGTATCAGCAGCCATTGCCTGGCTCTCCTTGGTTTTAGTTTGATGGAGAGGGGACTTGAGTGCAGAGCATATTTGTGTATGGTCAATTTCTAGGGCATTGTCACGCCCCTTCCTATGTCATTCATGAGCGACCTTTAAAACTTTGAATTAGAGCGATAAGAAAAAAAAAATAAGAATAACCAGTTCTCAGATAGAAAATAATGATCATATATCATTTTGGATTGGAACCATAGATCTCTTCTATAAAATTTTGATTTTAATTTAAAGGGAGCTCATGAATGGCAGAGGCAAGGAGTGACATTGTCCTATCAAGCAGGACAATGCCCTAAAAACTGACCATATATACATATGATTAGCGCTCAAGCCCCCTTTCCATCCAAGCTAGGATCAAGGAGGGCCAGGCAATGGCTGCTGATGACTCAGCAGATAGACTTATAGGCTTCCCCAAACCTCACATCCTTAGCTCCCAAGGATGTTGAGGTTGCAGTGACCGAAGAAACCAACGAGTTTGAGCGAGACTCGAACCCCAGTCTGGCAATCACCAGCCAGGGACCTTACCACATTGGCCACTACAACTGGGAAAGCAGAGTGACCAATGATAATAATGGAAATGATAATATAATAACGGAAAAAATGGAAAAATAGTTATTTTTTTTTTTTTTTTACTTATTTCCTCTTTCACTCACTTTCAAATCCTTGCCTTTCCCTTCCTCCTCGACCTCTTCCTATTTCCTCCATCCCACTATATATCTCCTCCACATCTCTCTCCCCCTCCCTTCTCTCTCCCATCTCCCCCTCCACCTTCACCTGTCTCCCTCCACCACCCTCTTCATAACTGCAGTGACGGAATGCAGTTGTTTTTCCCCCTTGTCTCATTTTCCTTTTTTTCTCTCCTTCGTTTATCTCTCCCTTCCTTTTTTCTCCTCCTTCCTTTATTCACTCCCTTCCTTTCGCCCCCCCCCCTTTTCTCCAGGAACTGTTATCTCTACAAATTGATCCCGCTTTCCTATTCCAGTTTCCTCTGAGATTAGTTAAGGAGTTTGCCTGAACTTTGACCTGATTCTTTATCTCGAGTTATTAGGTTTTCTCTGGAAGTTCATTTCCAATTGGAACTTATCTTCTTCTTCTTCTTCTTCTTCTTCTTCTTTTTTTTAAGGTAACCTGGTGTCTTTTTACCAGCCCAGGTCCGGAGGAACTTCGATGTGGGTAAGGATAATCATGGTGTTTTTAGATGAAAAGTGAAACACGATTACGTTTTAGTAGATTGGCCAGTGCACCAGTCACCCATTGAGCTACTACCACTAGAGAGTTACTGGAACCTTTAATTGGCCAGACAGTACTACATTGAAGCCCTCTCTCTCTCTAGTTACGGCTCATTTTTTCTTTTCCTACACACACCGAATAGTCTGGCTTATTCTTTACAGATTCTCCTCTGTCCTCATACACCTGACAACACTGAGATTACTAAATAGTTCTTCTTCACTAAAACTACTGCATTGTAATTGTTCATT
>NC_090741.1:61916768-61944268 GCF_036898095.1 Palaemon carinicauda
TTATTAAACCAACTTACAATTGGCCACGTAAAAATCAGTAGTTTATTACCTCGTACATTTAAGACCGAAAACGCTAAGCTCTAAGGGTGTTAAACAGGTCGGAAGAAATGAACTTTGCTTCGCTAATTCCTTTGCATTTCAGTCATTTGAAAATGAATTAAGGCAGGGTTTACACGGTCGAACTATTTGAAGTAATGCTCGAACGTTTGAAAGGTGTATTTGGTTGTAAAACACCTTCGTCGAACTGTTTGAAGTAATGCTCGAACGTGGGAAAGGTGTATTTGGTTGTAAAACACCTTCGTCGAACTGTTTGAAGTAATGCTCGAACGTGTGAAAGGTGTATTTGGTTGTAAAACACCTTCGTCGAACTGTTTGAAGTAATGCTCGAACATGGGAAAGGGGTATTTGGTTGACGAGCTCGTTCGTCGAACTGTTTGAAGTTATGCTCGAACGTGTGAAAGGGGTATTTGGTTGTCGAACACGTTCGTCGAACGGTTCGAAGAAAGTCTATTCTCATCTGACTTTTGTGGGCGGAGCTTCATTATCCACAAACCTTATGCATTTATGCCTGACTCCACTGACTTCGAACCGTTTGACAACCAGGTTCGACAACCAAGTTCGACGAACTGTTCGATCGAGTAAACCCCGCTTTAGTAGCAGGAGAAATAAGTAAAGGGGAAGGGTGCATAATGGAAGGCAGCGTTATTTTGCAATTCGTTGCAAGTCAGTTCGAATGCATTGAATGGCGATGCATTGGAATGCGTTTGTTGGGATGGAAATACGGGAGCGGAGGAAAGGAGTTAGATGCAAGGGTGATGTCAAAGATTTATTATTATTATTATTATTATTATTATTATTATTATTATTATTATTATTATTATTATTATTATTATTATTATCGTTATTAGTATATGTCTTGCAGGGTTAAATCCTGGCCTTTGCATTTGTAAGGGCTTTTTCATGCTCGGAAAGCTATATATATATATATATATATATATATATTATACTTGCAGTGAAACAGGTTTGTGTATCGCCATGATCAACAAAGGTGTACTAATTAGGTCCACCTATACTAGGTTGGATTGCTGTGAGCGATCATGAATTAATCTCACGCCATCATCAATCCGCATTAGCCAGCATGTTCATGAAAAATGGCCAAACCTCACACATGAATAAATATATGTCTGAGACCTTTTTCCTGCAGTGGGCAAGAAATAACTGCAATATTTTGTTGTTTGGGCTTCAGTGTATGAGAGAAACAAATCATTTGATGGATATATCCATTTTTATTTATGATTTTCCATCTCTCTCTCTCTCTCTCTCTCTCTTCTCTCTCTCTCTCTCTCTCTCTTCTCTCTGAAAATGCGTCCAAAGTAATCTGCTTTAAATTTCTTCAGTCATCCCAAGTTTTGCAATTGCCCTACTACTAAGTCACGAGAGAGAGAGAGAGAGAGAGAGAGAGAGAGAGATGGAAAATCATAAATTAAAATGGAAATATCCATCAAATGATTTTTTTCTCTCACATATTGAAGCCTAAACAACTAAATAATGCAGTCGAGAGAGAGAGAGAGAGAGAGAGAGAGAGAGAGAGAGATGTATATTCATGTAATTACCCAGGGCCGTGCTTTTACGTTAATGGCAACACAGCGTCCATTTACGCTTCTTAAAAGTGGCCCTACTATACAATAAGGCTGCGTAAGTTTGCACTCCGTAGTTAATGGTCATTAGCGTCGGCCATTAGCGTAGTTGTGCGCATAATGAGGCTGGTAATAAGGGCCAACTTGCTCTAGAATTTAAAACTTTCGCCTCAAGTGAAGTCTTGGTTCAACTTTTGGCAATGCTGTTTAGGTGTTTATTACTCTATTATTTGTTTACTCGTGTACGTGACCCGTCTAGAATTCCGGTAAATATTTAGATAGATTTGCCCTTATTTGTTTACTAGTGTACGCGACCCGTCAAAAATGACGGCTAAATATTTAGATAGATTTGCCCTTATTTGTTTACTAGTGTACGCGACCCGTCAAAAATGACGGCTAAATATTTAGATAGATTTGCCCTTATTTGTTTACTAGTGTACGCGACCCGTCAAAAATGACGGCTAAAATATTTAGATAGATTTGCCCTTATTTGTTTACTAGTGTACGCGACCCGTCAAAAATGACGGCTAAATATTTAGATAGATTTGCCTTTATTTGTTTACTAGTGTACGCGACCCGTCAAAAATGACGGCTAAATATTTAGATAGATTTGCCCTTATTTGTTTACTAGTGTACGCGACCCGTCAAAAATGACGGCTAAATATTTAGATAGATTTGCCTTTATTTGTTTACTAGTGTACGCGACCCGTCAAAAATGATGGCTAAATATTTAGAAAGATTTGCCCTTATTTGTTTACTAGTGTACGCGACCCGTCAAAAATGATGGCTAAATATTTAGATATGCACGCACACAGATTCAACTCTTCTCAGCCCCTCCCCCTTTCCTGACTACACCAAGGCAGTTTGGGCAATTTGTGGTAGATTGGGGTTTACGTGTGCACCTCTCGGGGTACTTCCTCTCAACAGGGCATGACCAGTCTCTCTCCCCCTGCCTGAGGGACGGGGAGAGGCCGCTGATCATGCGTTTGGCAATACCGCTCAGCGTGACAGGAAACATGAATTTATATATATATATATATATATATATATGTATATATAAATATATATATATCTATATGCATATAGAATAATATATATATATATATATATATATGTAGACACTTGCTCTATATTATATGAGATTATTCCTATCCGATTTTAGCAGAAATATTTATTATTGTTGTTTTATTTTTTTTCCTTATTTTCATTCTTGCAACAGGTTTCACGTACCAAAGAATGAACGAGGCAGCTACTGTTGTATCGTTTATTCTAGAGCCAACCCAAATTAAAACAAACAATATTGATGCAGAAGTAGGACAGTAATAATATTATGTTACCATTATTATTATTATTATTATTATTATTATTATTATTTTATTTTTATTATTATTATTACTACTTGGTAGGCTATAAACCTAGTTGGAAAATCTGGGACTCCAACAGGGAAAATAGCCCACTGAGGAAAAGAAATAAGGAAAAATAAAATGTTTTAAAAACAGTAACAATATTAAGTTAAATATTTCCTCTATAAACTATAAAAACTTTAACAAAACAAGAGGAAGATGGATAAGATAGAATAGTGTGCCCGAGTGTACCCAAAAGGAAGAGAACTCTAACCCAAGACACTGGAAGACCATGATACAGAGGCTATGACACTACCCAAGACTAGAGAACAATGGTTTGATTTTGGGACAAACCGGAAAGGTCATCAAAAGGTCAATGACTGTAAAGTTAACTAGGCCCTAGAGAGAGAGAGAGATAGAGAGAGAGAGAGAGAGAGAGAGAGAGAGAGAGAGAGAGAACTCTCAAAGGAGTCTGTACACTCAATAACAGCATTATAATCATTCACAGACAAAAGCTTTAATTCCACGGTGGTTTGCGCTTTGAAGTCGCTTCATAGCCTCTATTGAACCTTGGCATCATTAATACTTGCAGTAGAGTGCCAGGTTAACACTCATCATTGTCATATATTGAAATTTTTTTTATAAATTCTCTCTCTTCCTTTTTTTCTCTATCTATATTTCTTTCTTTTTTTCTCTCTTTATCTCGCTGTCTTTCTCTCCCTCTCTCACTTTCTCTTTTTCTCTCTCTTTTATTTTATTTTTTTATTTTTTCTGTCTTCTCTCTCTTTCTTTCTTCTTTCCATTTTTCTCTATTTTTCTCAGTCTTTTTTTCTCTTTCTCGCTTTCTTTCTCTTTTATCTTTTTCTCTTTGCCCTCTTTCTTTCTCCTTTTCTTTCTTTCTCTTATTTTCATTCTCTCTCTCTCTCTCTCTCTCTCTCTCTCTCTCTCTCCCCGAAGAAAACGTGTGTCTCACCACTCGCCTTTAAAGTACAAGAACCAGAATAAAAAGAAGAATATGACGAATATCTAAGACACACGCAGATGCCTTAGTGAAAATCTTCTTGTATCGATTGGAAGAATGTGTTGAGAAAAAAAAGGAAAAAGGTTTGCCTTTGAAGTTAAATCAAATCAGATTTGGTCAGTCGGTGAGAGAGAGAGAGAGAGAGAGAGAGAGAGCTACCGGGTGAAACTGTATAGGATGGCATCTATCTCTGAGAGAGAGAGAGAGAGAGAGAGAGAGAGAGAGAGCTACGGGGTGAAACTATGTATAGGATGGCATCTCTATCTCAGAGAGAGAGAGAGAGAGAGAGAGAGAGAGAGAAAACTGCGGGGTGAAACTTCATAGGATGGCATCACTTTCTCTGAGAGAGAGAGAGAGAGAGAGAGAGAGAGAGAGAGAACTGCGGGGTGAAACTTCATAGGATGGCATGACTCTGAGAGAGAGAGAGAGAGAGAGAGAGAGAGAGAGAAAACTGCGGGGTGAAACTTCATAGGATGGCATCACTTTCTCTGAGAGAGAGAGAGAGAGAGAGAGAGAGAGAGAGAACTGCGGGGTGAAACTTCATAGGATGGCATGACTCTGAGAGAGAGAGAGAGAGAGAGAGAGAGAGAGAGAAAACTGCGGGGTGAAACTTCATAGGATGGCATCACTTTCTCTGAGAGAGAGAGAGAGAGAGAGAGAGAGAGAGAGAGAGAGAACTGCGGGGTGAAACTTCATAGGATGGCATGACTCTGAGAGAGAGAGAGAGAGAGAGAGAGAGATCCTCTTTTATAATTTTTGTCTAGTCATCGTTATGTAAGTTTCTTTGATCAGTTCAATGGGTCTTTGAACAAGAATGCATTGTGAAATAATGCCCTGTATATCAATACATAAATTAAAGTTGTACATATTATAAACACATTAAAATGAGTTATTTCATCGTTGCAAATTGTTCATTACTTCTCATATAGTTTATTTATTTCCTTATTTCCTCCTCATTGGGGTATTTTGCCCTGTTGGAGCCCTTGGCCTTATAGTATCCTGCTTTTACTACTTGGGTTGTAGCTTAGCTAAAGGTTCAATGTGTCTAATTTAAGCTCCAGTATCATCAGTGTAGATGCTCACCAGAACGTCAGCCGGGCAACCCCATCCCCCACTGAGAAACACAACAGTGGCCTCCCCAGTAAACAGCTTAAACTCATGGTCCCGGGCTGGGATCGATCTGGTACCAAGCGAATGCTAGGCTAACTTGTTACCACTTTACTAGCCAGGAGTCTAGTAATAATAATAATACTAATAAAGATTTAGTATTAACATAAGCACATATTCCCAAAGAACAAGCGTGGAATATTCATATACTTTCCTTGCATCTAAAGAATAGAATATTTATTTAGGTGAGATATTTTATGATGTCCTGCATTATATAGACCATCCCGTTACCATTTGTAACAACTTTACTTTATTCTTGAGAGAGAGAGAGAGAGAGAGAGAGAGAGAGAGAGAGAGAGAGAGAGAGAGCATCTGTTAACGCGTCTTCAATCAATTGGATATCTCTCTTTGCTGGTCCAAGCAAAGTAATGTTGCCTCTGAGGCATTGCTGGCTGGGATAACAGCAGCAATGTCGAACGTTCTGTTACTAGACATGATTCTTATTTTACCCTCGAAATACACCAATCCTCCATTTTGTTTTATCTCCACACTGTACTGTTGCAACAATGTAATCTTATACAGCGATGTCTCTGCAATAATCTTTTAGCGTGATGTGACTGTAGTAATATATAATGCGATGTAATTGGAGTAATTTTATACTGTGTTGAAACTGGAGTATTTTTATACTGCGATGTAATTGGAGTAATTTTTATACTACGATATAACTTGAGTAACCTTATACTGCGATGTAATTGGAGTAATTTTATACTGGGATGTAACTGGAGTAATCTCATAGTGCGATGTAACTGGAGTAATCTTATACTGCGATGTAATTGGAGTAATTTTATACTGGGATGTAACTGGAGTAATCTCATAGTGCGATGTAACTGGAGTAATCTTATACTGCGATGTAATTGGAGTAATTTTATACTGGGATGTAACTGGAGTAATCTCATAGTGCGATGTAACTGGAGTAACCTTATACTGCGATGTAATTGGAGTAATTTTATACTGGGATGTAACTGGAGTAATCTCATAGTGCGATGTAACTGGAGTAACCTTATACTGCGATGTAACTGGAGTAATCTCATAGTGCGATGTAATTGTAGTAATTTTATCCTGCGATGTAATTGGAGTAATCTCATAGTGCGATGTAATTGGAGTAATCTTATACTGCGATGTAACTGGAGTAATCTTATACTGCGATGTAATTGGAGTAATCTAAAACTGCGATGTAACTGGAGTAATCTAAAACTGCGATGTAACTGGAGTAATCTCATAGTGCGATGTAACTGGAGTAATCTTATACTGCGATGTAACTGGAGTAATCTCATAGTGCGATGTAACTGGAGTAATCTAAAACTGCAATGTAACTGGAGTAATCTCATAGTGCGATGTAACTGGAGTAATCTAAAACTGCGATGTAACTGGAGTAATCTCATAGTGCGATGTAACTGGAGTAATCTAAAACTGCGATGTAACTGGAGTAATCTGAAACTGCGATGTAATTGGAGTAATCTAAAACTGCGATGTAACTGGAGTAAACTAAAACTGCGATGTAACTGGAGTAATCTCATAGTGCGATGTAACTGGAGTAATCTAAAACTGCGATGTAACTGGAGTAATCTGAAACTGCGATGTAATTGGAGTAATCTAAAACTGCGATGTAACTGGAGTAAACTAAAACTGCGATGTAACTGGAGTAATCTCATAGTGCGATGTAACTGGAGTAATCTTATACTGCGATGTAACTGGAGTAATCTCATAGTGCGATGTAACTCGAGTAATCTTATACTGCGATGTAACTCGAGTAATCTTATACTGCGATGTAACTGGAGTAATCTAAAACTGCGATGTAACTGGAGTAATCTAAAACTGCGATGTAACTGGAGTAATCTAAAACTGCGATGTAACTGGAGTAATCTCATAGTGCGATGTAACTGGAGTAATCTTATACTGCGATGTAACTGGAGTAATCTCATAGTGCGATGTAACTGGAGTAATCTAAAACTGCGATGTAACTGGAGTAATCTCATAGTGCGATGTAACTGGAGTAATCTTATACTGCGATGTAACTCGAGTAATCTTATACTGCGATGTAACTCGAGTAATCTTATACTGCGATGTAACTCGAGTAATCTTATACTGCGATATTGCTGGATTTCTCTAACTGGAGTAATCCAATACAGCGACGTTACTACATAATCTTATACCAGGATGTTACTGAAGTAATCTTATACAGTGATGTAACTGGAATACTCTGTACATCTATGCAACTGAAGGAATCTTATAGAGCGATGTTACTAGAGTAATCTTATATATTAGTATTTACCATTTTGAGTGTTCATTTTTTCCCATGATATTCAAAATCTTCGGCCTCATATTTCACAGTATTCAAAAAGTTTAATTCTAACTGAGATCAAAATTGTTGAAAGATCTTTTCGATAGAATACTTGAATCAGCGAAACTTCCTAACTTCAACCCTTGTGCAAAACCCCTGTACATAACTGTTTAATACTACTAACTGCCTTGATATACTCTATTTTGTTATCTCTCTTTAGCGTTTCCTTCTTGGGTTTCATGACGCCAGACAAATTAAATCAATCAATTAATTTTATACGTTTGCAGGTAGGCTAGTAATGACAACAATAATAAGGTAATATTTTCAGTATTTTAGCTTTGGACGACATTTTTTGAGCACAAGAGTTAGTTAGACTTCGTATCTTTCCTTTACTATATAGTCATTGACCTACCATTTTGGAATGATCTTCCTTATCGGGTAATTGAATTAAAAGAACTTCAAAAGTTCAAACTTGCAGCGAATGTTTTGATTATGAACACGCTGACATAATCATATATTACATCTTACATACATCTAAATGCCAATAATCTTTTTAAGGCAGCAGTAGTTATTCCGCTTTGTAGGCTCAAAGTTTAATTTTAAAGAATCCCAACAAAATTGTCACAATACAGAAATGTCCATTGATTTAATCAGCCCAAATTGATACATTACTTCATCGCTTAAAACAATTATTACCAATTTGTCACCATTTTTGAACGACCAATTCTACATTGATGTATTACAATATCATCAAGGCAGATTCGGTTAAATTTAATTAGGAATAGTTGTAATTTCGTTGGGAGTAACATGAGGGCCATGATCACTGTGCGACTGAAGAAAAAATGGATTTCTGTTCCTTTTAGGTTGATTACAGAACACAAGGTTTGTGGTGGCCTGTTGGTAGCGTCCTTGCCTGGTTATTACCAGACTGGGGTTCGAGTCCCGCTCAAACTCGTAGTTCCTTTGGTCGTGGCAACCTCACCCTCCTTGTGTGCTAATGAGGGGAAGGGGTTTTGGGTGAGCCTATAGATCTATCTCTTGAGTCATCAGCAGCCATTGCCGGGTCCTCCTTGGTCCTAGCTTGGGTGGAGAGAGGGCCTGGGGGTTGATCATATGTAATATGGGCAGTCACTAAGGCATTGTCCTGCTCGATAGGGCAATGTCACTTCATATGTAATATGGTCAGTCTCTAGGACATCATCCTGCTTAATAGGGCGTGTCACTGTCCCTTTCCTCTGCCATTCATGAGTGGCTTTTAAATCATTAAACACTATTGCATCCATAGGATCGAAATAGCTTTTTAAAAAAAATCACATGGAATCATGGTATCCATTTTCTTTGAGGTTGGGATCAAATGTTTGTGATTGGAAAGTCACATTATCATCATGGTGTACGAAAAAGTAAATCGAACGTATATAAGTTTAAATGATTCAAACCACCTCTACTACATTATCCAACTAGAGGGGCACTCAGTAGAGAGCATGCTTTCGATAAGCAAATAGTGTCTTATTTTACTCTTAACGCCACTGTATGCTTGTACTTCGATGTATTTTTTTTCAAAATATAATTTATTTGTCCTTGGTCATACCCAACACTCCAAGTTTCGTTGAAATTAGTGCTGTAGTGTTTGCATAATGTTGTACACAAATAAAAAATAAACTAACTAAATATTTGCCACTTAACATTGCGATTATATTTAAAGTACCACTGCGTACTTGTACTTTGATGTAATTCATACAAAATGTTACAGATTCATCCTTAGGACATACCCAACATGAATACCAAGTTTGGTCAAAATCGGTGAAGTAGTTTTTGTGTAAAGTTGCACACAAGCAAACAAAGAAATGATTAAACCAACAAACAGACAGAGGTGAGTACATACCCTTCGCAAAATGTGACATTTTCATCTCCACTTTTGAAAGAAAACATATTGAAAATTTAACAAGCTCGCAACAAGAAATAAAAAGTTCTTTTGCTACATTGCACAAATATCTTGCAACGATGAATAATGATAATAATGCTTCTCACTTCACCTGGATGATATCGAAGGTCAAAGCTCATGAATTTATCGGCTCGTTGTTATTCGCGGTTGCAAATGTCAAAGCGCCATTTGCAGTGACCTTAGGTCAAGTTGCATGGCAATTGACACGATATTGTGACGTCACGTTGAGTTTTTATCATGTTTCGAATTAATGGTCATTATGTAACAAGCTTCACATGCAGAGAGAGAGAGAGAGAGAGAGAGAGAGAGAGAGAGAGAACTGCCGTATAGAAGGAGTGTTACATTTTGAAGGGACAACAGAGAGAGAGAGAGAGAGAGAGAGAGAGAGAGAGAGAGAATTGCCGTATTGAAGGAGTGTTACATTTTGAAGGGACAACAGAGAGAGAGAGAGAGAGAGAGAGAGAGAGAGAGAGAGAGAACTGCCTTATTGAAGGAGTGTTATATTTTGAAGGGAAAACAATGAGAGAGAGAGAGAGAGAGAGAGAGAGAGAGAGAGAGAGAGTTATTTATGCTTTAATTAAGGAGTGTTACATATGTATAAGTTTATGTTAATGGTAATTCTACAGTAGAGAGGAAAGGGTTGGGCGAAAGTGATGATATTCATCGTTAAGGTAAACCGAGAGGCAGCTACAGGCCAAGATAATGTTTCCCAAGAAAGTTTGATTATAGATGGTAATCTTAGACTATTTTGTAGCCACCTTATTATACAGGCAACCTACTTGATGGCTATTCGTTATATAACACCGGTCCAAGGCACTTCTTGTTAAAGGGGAATGAATTTTAAACTATAATAAAGAGGGAGTGTCTGGATATACTTTTTTCCTGTTACGCTGACCGGCATTGCAAGACGTATAAGTACTCGGTCTCTCCTATCCGTTGGGTAGTAGGGAGAGTAAGTAATCATACCCTGGTAAAAGGGGATACCCTGAGAGGTACACTTAGAAACCACAATTTCTCACAAATTGCCCAAACTGCCCTGTTGTAGTTACGAAAGGTGGGGATGGTTTAAACTGTGCGTGTATGCATAAAATTATATATATATATATATATATATATATATATACACACACACGCCCATATGCACTAATGAATATGCACTGCGAAATTATTCCGTATTTGAAATCGCTTTGAAGTTCAGAGTTTAGAGAAGACCGCGTTCATTCGATGATAATATAGATGTCACATGAATGAAACATCTCTTACTTGCCATGTAAGAGCGGAGGGAGATGCCATTATGAGTATTACATTCCGTACCTCAGTATTCAGTGTGACAACCTCCTCCAGCCATCCAATACAGATGAACTGAAGATGGTGTTATTGAATCCTTTATAATTGTTGGTAGGATATTTGACAAAGAGAGAGAAAATCTGTTTGAAGGTTTAAAGGACGTTCATGAATGGCAGAGGAAAGGGACAGTGATATTGCCCTATCAAGCAATATAATGCCCTAGAGACTGACCATATATACGTATGATTAGCGTCCAAGCCCCCCTCTCCACCTAAGCTAGGACCAAAGAGGGCCAGGCAATGGCTGTTGATGACTCGGCAGATAAATCTCTAGGCTCCTCCAAACACCCTATCCTTATCTCACAAGGATGGTGAGGTTGCAGCGTCCATAGAAATTAACGAGTTTGAGTGGGGCTCTAACCTCAGTCTGGTGTTCACTAGTCAGGGACGCTACCACATCAGAGAGAAATCTTCTTCCCCACCTTTATCCGTACATTAAAGGGTCGGTAGCCTGATGCGCCCTCCCCAGTGCCTCCCATCAAAGGCATCCTCTTCCACCAAAACTCTTCTCTCCATATCATCCTTCACCTTATTTCGCCATCTAATTCTCAGTCTCCTTCTTACAGGTTCCTCCCAAGCCCTCCTACCTCCCCCCCCCCCCCATCATCCATCTTTAACACGTGCCCACACCATCTCAGTCATGATACTCTTATCCGAGATGAAATATAGATATCAAAATTGCAGATAAAAATGGAGGAACACTGGTTAAAGGTGCATTATAAAATGTAGGAAGTCAAACATGAATGATGGAAAATTAAGAGTGCATATCTTAAACTTGACTACTCTAGGGAAAGTAACTATTGAGGACTAAGAATGGCAATATATTGTGTGAAGAATTAATTGACGAAAGGTCAGAGATCATAGGTGAGATGCTGTTATATGATGGTGTGTTTGTGTGGTTGAGTGACTGACCTGTGTTGTAAGGTATGTCAGGATTATGAAAAGGTTCCGGAGGGGTACGTGAGAACACTAATAGTCTCTTGTTATAAGGATAAAGGAAATAGAAGCATCTGTAAGAGTACAGTGACATTTCGTTGCCGTGTATACCATGGGAAGTGTACAGTTAGATTTTTATTAGAATCGATATAGAGGAAGTCTGGAAGGTTTTGAATATACAGTGTAAGGTACAGTCGGCGTCAAAGCTGATGCTACAAATTTCAGAGGATTTCGTTCGAAAATTTCGTAACCGGCAACTACAACATGTATCTAGAAAACTTATATTTTTCCTACTTTGAAAGCTCTATCAAAAAAAAATAAAGCTAACGTCATGCACAAATATCAAATCTATGTTATTTATTAGAATCATAAGAAAATAATTTCCAGCTTGTTTTTAAAAAAATGAAGTTGTTTGGATATCTGCATGGTTGCTAAAATAATTTTCCAATAATTAGGTTTCACTATCATGAGCTTTATAAATAAGTGCTTGGTTTACCGGAAAATTTCAACCTGTTAAGCAGGAATACGTTAAAACATATGCAAATTGTTGCATAATTTTTGTCGCCTTCTGTAAAAAATGTAAATTTATTGTTGGTAAATTTTTGTAGAAGAAAGTGAAGCATGTGTTAAAGTTTGCAGGTGGGAGAGTGACTGATTTGGTGCAAATATAGGGCCGAGATAATTTTGTGTTATGTGGCCATGGATATTTCATAACTATCTGGATTGAATGGTTCAGTTCAGAGAAAGGTTGATAGCTGTAAGTTTAAAATCGTTTGCTATGAAAATAAGTTATGAGGAACGTTTGAAAAGGTATATTTACAGATAATAGAGATGACAAGGCTTAGTAGAGAAAATATCCAAACAAGATATATAGATGAAAAGGGATAGTGAAGAGGAAATGTAAAAGCTGGAAATTGTTTATTGTAAATGGAGATAAGGAAGACAGAACAGTGAATGTGCATAAGGAAGAAAGGGAGAAACTACTTTATAAAAGAATTTGGGAGTAAATATAGTAGAAGATGATAGCTTGAATAGAGATGATTCTTGGAATAGGAGTAAAAAAGGCATAAGGATGTTTGATCCAAATAAAAAAGGTTGTTGTTGATGTGAACTACCTCTTTATGTTGTCTTAAGAAGAACTGAAAAGGAAGAATGTGTAGATATGTAGAATTTATAAAATGTTATAATAGCTGAAAGGGTAGATTATAAGCCTTTTTTATGGTTTGGTTATATGGAGAGAATGGAGTATAGTAGGTTAGTGTATGATATGCAAAACAGAGGTGAAGGGCCAAATGATGTGCTGTTGAAGCAACAAGTAGAAATTTTGGGCGTAGGGTATTCATCCTAAATTCAGCTGTTCATTATGCCTGGGAATAATCATTATATTGTTGTATTTCTCGCTAACCACTCATCATCATCATCATCATTAGCCGTTACTAGTGCACTACACGACAAAGGCCTCAGAAAGGACCTTCCACATGCGTCTGTTTAAGGTCTTTCTATGTCAATCTTTTCCCGCATATTTTCTTAGCCCGTTATTCCATGGTCTTGTCTTCTTTTCCCTGCTTCTTTTGCAATATCTAGGGACCCATTCTGTTATTCTTAATGTCCATATACTGTCTGTCATTCTCTTTATATGTCCGGCCCACGTCCATTTCTTATTTTTACATGTTAGAATATCCTCTACTTAGTTTGCACTTCTATCCATGTTGCTCTTTTTCTGCCTCTTAGTATTATTCCCATCATTATTCTAGCCAAAGCTCTGAGTTGTAACCTTCTTATGCTGTAAGCCTTTAATAAGGCTGTTGGTTTCTGATGCATATGTGTATATACGAGTATATATGTTGTGGGTGTATACATACACATGCAAAGACTGGGAATATTGAAGGGGTGGGGACAATATAATCCTTTTAAGTGTTACCTTGACGAAGGGAAATTCTCTATTAATCTCTTTTTATTGTTGTTGTAGGGGGAAGTTCGAGGAATATCTAATCTTGCTAGGGAGGAAAGGCCTTTGATCCTATCCTAGTTTTTTCTACTTGGATGCTGACGAAAGTGGCAATGAATTGCCTTTATGATGAAGAAGACCAAATGAAAAATATGTCTGGAGAGGTGACCCGAACAGAGAATCTGAAGGAAACGGCCCATTCAGATAAATTTCATGTCCCACGAGGATGTTATTATTATTATTATTATAATAATAATAATGATAATTATTATTATTATTATTATTATTATTATTATTATTATTATTATTATTACCTAAGCTACAACCCTAGCTGGAAAAGCAAGATGCTATAAGCCCAAGGGCTCCAACAAGGAAAAACAGCCTAGTGAGGAAAGGAAATAGGGAAATGAATAAACTGCAATAGAAACAAAGATAAATTAAGATAAAATATTTTAAGAAAAGTAACAACATTAAAATAGACCTTTCATATATAAACTATGAAAAGAGACTTGTATCAGCCTGCTCAACTTTAAAACATTTACTACGAGTTTGAACTTTTGAAGTATCTAAGACGATTTTGAATTATAAGGTTCCACCAATTTGTTCTGTACTGACATTATATAGCAAATCCATTTACCTTAGTCTTGTCTTTCTCAAGTATAGATATGGTGGTTTTAATTAGAAAATTCAAATTCCTAATATACAAACTCCTGAGTACTTTTCAAAATGCGCTCTATAAAATTATTCACTTACATTCCCCCAGACTTAATGCTTATGCCACATCTCTGCCTTTCATATACTTGTGCATTCAGAATACCTAGCACAACTACTCTTTTCCATTTTCAAATCAAAACAGACTCTTATATCATTAACAGTAATTTCATAATTTATGTATAATTTTCCTTTGCATCCAACATCCTCTTGCTTGAGTGTATGCTCAGGCACACTACTCTTATCTGTTTTCTTATTTCTTTGTTTTCACTGTGCTACTTTCCATGTTGGATCCCTTGGGCTCATAGCATGCTGCTTTTCCAACTAAGGTTGTAGCATAGCAAGTAATAATAATAATAATAATAATCAGTGCCTCTTTCTTTCTCTAGACCAGACTGGACTTAATACGCACTTAATTTAATACGGGAGAGAATCAGTCAATGATTATATCTTCTTTGCGTAATCTTGTCAACATAATGCCATCTACCTTAAGTCCGTCTATGGACAGGGAGGAGATCATTATCAGATATCCATGAAATGTAAAAGGGCGTATACTAACGCACCCTATTGGCTTAGAATCATCCATATCGGTTGTTGTTGGTATTATTTCCATGCTATCAAAGACCCTCTTGTAACTGAAAGTCTAGAACTGCATTAGTTTGAAAGACATTATAAAGCAAGAGGCTTTTCGACCAAAATACTCAAATGGAAAACGGATTTTGTTCCTTGAAGGTTACTGAAGTGCCTGCGTAATCCTTTAATCCACTAATTGACCTGAGGATATTTTCTGGCAACAAGTAGAATCCTAATTACCTCCCGGTAATTGAATGGATGTGAAAAGGTCCTTTATATTAATCATTTTAATCAATTTAATCAATTTAATGAGCATTAAGCCCATTTATCTTTAAACATGATTAGTTATGTTCACAATGGCGTGAACTCTTAAGGTCAGATGTCATTTTCATGTGACAGACGTAAGGGGATTTAATTAGTGAATTAATTAATCAATATTTTATCTCTCTGTTGTTGCTCAAAGACCAGACTGAGTGACTCACTGACAGACATACATACAGACAGACAGACAATCAGTTAGTCAATATTTTTTCTCTGTGTTGTTGTTCTAAGACCAGACAGAGTGACTCACTGACAGACATACATACAGACAGACAGACAATCAGTTAGTCAATATTTTTTCTCTGTGTTGTTGTTCTAAGACCAGACAGAGTGACTCACTGACAGACATACATACAGACAGACAGACAATCAGTTAGTCAATATTTTTTCTCTGTGTTGTTGTTCTAAGACCAGACAGAGTGACTCACTGACAGACATACATACAGACAGACAGACAATCAGTTAGTCAATATTTTTTCTCTGTTGTTGCTCAAAGACCAGACTGAGTGACTCACTGACAGACATACATACAGACAGACAGACAATCAGTTAGTCAATATTTTTTCTCTCTGTTGTTGCTCAAAGACCAGACTGAGTGACTCACTGACAGACATACATACAGACAGACAGACAATCAGTTAGTCAATATTTTTTCTCTCTGTTGTTGCTCAAAGACCAGACTGAGTGACTCACTTGACAGACATACATACAGACAGACAGACAATCAGTTAGTCAATATTTTTTCTCTGTGTTGTTGCTCAAAGAACTGACAGACAGATTGACTCACTGACAGACATACATACAGACAGACAGACAATCAGTTAGTCAATATTTTTTCTCTGTGTTGTTGCTCAAAGAACTGACAGACAGATTGACTCACTGACAGACATACAGTACATACATACAGACAGACAGACAATCAGTTAGTCAATATTTTATCTCTGTGTTGTTGCTCTAAGACCGGAGAGAGTGACTCACTGACAGACAGATAGAAAGACATATAGACAGTCTCTGCTTCTATTGGCTTACACATTCGTGGGTTGTAAGGTCAGAGGTCAAATTCTTAATCTTTTCTCCAAAAGGGAAACTAATTAATTGAATGAATATATTTTTATTTGTTTGTTAATTTATTCATTATCCTGAGGCCTTACTTTGATCCTTTGCTGCTCACATCAGATTCCTCAGGTCTCTTATTGAATGTTTTATTAATATTGCTTTTGTTTTCATTGTTACTCAGAGGTCTGTTCTTATTTATATACTGACTGATGATTCTTCTGCTTACCAGTGCTCATTGAAGTTTAAAGAGCGGTCATGAATGGCAGAACAGGAGGCAGGGCCAATGCCATGGAGACTGACTTATGTATGTGTGTGTATATATATATATATATATATATATATATATATATATATATATTTATATATATGTGTGTATATATTATATATATGTATATTATATATATACTGTATATATATGATATATATATATATATATATATATATATATATATATATATATATATATATATATATATATATATATATCAATAAAATCAGCGTCCAAGCCTCCGCTCCAGCCAAGATAGGACCAGGGAGGCTTAGACAATGGCTACTGATGACTCAACATCTGGATCGTATAGTGAATTATTATAGTTTTATTTCGTCTTAATCATACAGTAAAGGTTTAAAGGTCGCTCATGAATGACAAAGGCAAGGGACACTGCCATTGCCCTAGCTAATAAGACAATACCCTAGAGATTGACCACATATACATATTACATATGATCAGCGCCCAAGCTAGGACCAGGGAGGGCCAGCCAATGGCTGTTGATGAATCAGCATGTAAATTCATAGGCTCCTCTAGACCCCTCATCCTCAGCTCATAATGAGGGTGAGGTTGCAGATACTACAAGAAACTATGGAGCTTGAGCGGGTCTCGAACCCAAGTCTGGCAGACTGCCAGACAGGGACGTAATCAATAGGGTACCACAACCCATTGTAACCCATTGGTATTTTTGGCAATAAATTCCGAAGGTCTTTATAAGTTTTCGAAACCTTAATATTTTTTTTTTCTCGTCATCATGAAGAAAATTAACGATCTTAAGATTATTATATGATTTTCTTCCCTTTTGCCTACGCAAGAATAATTTTGCAATAAACTCGAGTTAAATGGAATGGAAACTGAAATAAATATATATCTTTTTATTGTCGTCAGTGTCGAATAATTTTATTTATTTTTTTTTATTTGAGAAAAATGAAAATGTGACTTAACCTTTTATTTTCATGGTGTTTAATCAAGTTGTTTTTCCACTTCAGTAAAGGTGGAATAATTGCTCGTCAAATCAGCTGTGGTACGAACATGAGCGGTGTTTTTTTTTTTTTTTTTTTTTTTTTTTGCAAGCAAAGAAATCCTTCTTTTTCCTTACTGTTGTCGTGTTTATTTGCTTACAGTTTTCCTGTTGAATCGCCAGATGTTTTTACCTTTTTTCACTTTCAACTTATTTCTCTTTTATTATATTTAATATTTTTGTCAGATTATATCTGTAAGACATTAGAATTCAGTGTTTTTCTAAATCAGTTTTTTTCAGGAAATTTAGAAATCAGTAATTTTTTTCTTTATTCTTTTTATTTTTATTAAGAAACAATTTTCTTTTCCTTTGATCTACTTCAGAAGGTGTAGACATATTTTATAGGTTTAAATGTCACTCATGAGTGGCAGAGGCTAGAACAGGTCAAGGCCACAGAGACTGACTATATAAACATTTGATCAGCGTCCAAGCTGCCTCTACATCGGTGTAGAACCAGGGAGGGCCAGGTAATGGCTGCTGATGTTATTGAAATATTTTATTTTTCCTTGTTTCCTTTCCTCCTGGGCTATTTTCCCTGTTGGAGCCCTTGGGCATATAGAATTCTGCTTTTCCAAGCAGGGTTTCAGCTTACCAAGTAATAATAATAATAATAATAATAATAATAAAAGTCCCCAACATTAGCTGACAAGGATGGTGAGGTAGTAAACACTACAAAAACTATCAGTCTTGAGCGGGCCTCGAATTTCCTTCCCACTTCCTTTCCTTCTATCTTTATGTAACCGAAAAATGTTAATACTCAAAAAACTTAATAAACGGCAAAGTGCCCTAGTTTGGCTTGCATCAGACACCTAACATGTGTTGCTAGTTTCAGTAACCATGTTTATTATTTTTACAATCATATTTTACCGACCAGGAAAGGATTAGAAATGAAACTAGAAGAGAGATTACTCGAGTGCCATATGTGGATGATATCATGATGAGGGGTAGATGGAGATGGTTTGGACCTGCTCTTCACACTCCCCAAGGGAGATAAGTTCACCAAACTTTCAACTGGGCTCCTCAAGGCACCAGCAGAGTTGGAAGACCCAGGCCTACATGGCTGAGGATTATGAAGCTCGAAGTAGGAAATGATGAATGGAGAAGAATTAAATTAAAAGCTCAAGATAGAGGCGACTAGAGAAATCTAAGTGAGGCCGTTTGCGTCAATACGTGTAGGAGGAGATGATGATGAGGGGTACATGGAGATGGTTTGGCCATGCTCTTCGCACTCCCCAAGAGAGATTAGTTCACCAAACGTTCAGCGTGGCTCCACAAGGCACTGGAAGAATTGGAAGACCCATACCTACATGGCTGAGGACTATGAAGCGCGAAGTAGGAGATGATGAATGGAGAAGTATTGAATTGAAAGCTCAAGATAGAGACGACTGGCGAAATCTAATCGAGGCCCTTTGCGTCAATTGGTGGAGGAGGAGATGATGATGAGGGGTAGATGGAGATGGTTTGGACATGCTCTTCACACTCACCAAGAAAGATTAGTTCACCGAACGTTCAGCTGGGTTCCACAAGGCACTAGGAGAGTTGGAAGACTCAGGCCTACATGGATGAGGACTATGAAGCGCGAAGTAGGAGATGATGAATGGAGAAGTATTGAATTGAAAGCTCAAGATAGAGACAAATGGTAAAATCTAACCGAGGCCCTTTGCGTCAATTGGTGGAGGAGGAGATGATGATGAGGGGTAGATGGAGATGGTTTGGACATGCTCTTCACACTCCCCAAGAGAGATTAGTTCACCGAACGTTCAGCTGGGGTCCACAAGGCACTAGAAGAGTTGGAAGACTCAGGCCTACATGGCTGAGGACTATGAAGCGCGAAGTAGATGATGAATGGAGAAGCATTGAATTGAAAGCTCAAGATAGAGACGACTGGCGAAATCTAACCGAGGCCCTTTGCGTCAATAGGCGTAGGAAGAGATCATGATGATATTCCAAGGTATTCTGCATTATTTAGCTTCTATTATTTTCAACGTTCAACTGGACTCCACAAGGCACTAGAAGAGTTGGAAGACCCAGGCCTACATGGATGAGGTTTATGAAGCGCGAAGTAGGAGATGATGTTGAATTAAAAGCTCAAGATAGAGACGACTTGCAAATTTTAACCGAGGCCCTTTGCGTCAATAGACGTAGGAGGAGATGATGATGATCTTACCGCCCTACTTTTGTGGAGAAGTTCAGTAACCTGAGTGACCTCGGCATAGAGTGACGTTAATGAGTTAGTTTTACATCATTATTATTTTTTTTTTTTAATTATCAGACTGTCTTGACGTCAGTACAGTGTCTATTACGTCATTTTTTGTTAAGCTTAAATTGTAGGGAGTAATTATTTTGCATTTTTTAAATACATGTTATAAGATTTTTTTTTAAAGAGATGATTAACAATTTTATATGAAATATATACATATTTATATATATGTATATATAAATATATATATATATATATATATATATATATATATATATGTGTGTGTGTGTATTCTATATATATATACATATATATATGTATATATATATATATATATATATATATATATTTATATTTAGTATACACACATAACACAAACGCACGCACATATATATGTATATATGTATATATACATATATGTACATATTTATATATATATATATATATATACACAGTATATATATATATATATATATATATATATATATATATATATATATATATATTTATGTGTGTGTGTTTGTGTGTTATGTGTGTATTTGTGTGATATATAAATATAACTTCACTTCACTTCCACTCCCAGGTAGGCTTTCAGCCTGTCAGTGGAATCAGTTGTCTTCTCCACTCAATTCTGTTTTCAAAAATTCCCTCTCTTCTCAGCTGTTCAATTGTTGGCATGTTGTTCTTTGTCAAAATCTCTTCAATTCCATCCCGACAGCGTTTACGTGGTCTACCTCTTGATCTCCTCCCACCAGGCGTCCAGTCCCATCTCTTCCTTGCAATTCTATTTCCATCCATTCTCATTAAATGTCCCAGCCATCTCAGCTGTCCCTTCTCAATCTTGTTCAACATAGGAGATACCCCAACCATCCTTCTAAAATCTACATTTCTTATTCTATCTCTTCTTGTTTTGTGCATTATTGTTCTCAGGATTTTCATCTCTGAAGCTTGGACTCTGCTGCTGTCTTTGATGGTCATTGTCCAGCTCTCTGATCCATATGTCATGATTGATGTTAGTAATCCTTCAAATATGGTTTTCTTTACTTTTATAGGTACGTATGCATCTCTCATAATTGGATAGAGTGCTCCACAGCATTTATTATATATCTTTATTCGTTCAGTAATTTCTTCTTTGTTTTGATATATATATATATATATATATATATATATATATATATATATATATATGTATATATATATATATATACACAAAACAAAAACAAATACAGCCGTTCCTAGTGCACTGCAGGGCAAAGGCATCAGACATGTCAATTCTTGTCTAGGCTTTGGCCGGTGAGGATTAGTGATGGTGGGAGATTTTCGTCTGATTACTCACAACAGACCAACCTAGTATGGCTGTCCCTAACTAGTACAACTTTGCTGATCATGTTGATACACAAACCATTTCACCACGTTAAGGTAACTAAAACACACGTTAGAGTAACTAGAGGAGACAGCAAACTAATATATTAGAAATCCTACTTGTCTCTGACCTTCTGACCTTTTGTGCCCTTGATGTGCTGGGGAGTATAAAGGCCATCTTCGGTCGTAGCTTACTGGCTGAGGAAGCAAGTAACTATGTGTCTTTTGACATATAAAACTTATTCTATTCTATCTAATTTCTCTGCCACATGTTTTGTTAAGTTTTTAGTTTATATAGGAAATATATATCTTAATGTTGTTACTGTTCATAAAGTATTTTATTTTTCCTTGTTTCCTTTCCTCACTGGGCTATATTCCCTGTTGGAACCCCTGGCCTTATAGCATCCCGCTTTTCCATCTAGGGATGTAGCATTAGCAAGTAATAATAATAATCATGAAAATAATAATAATAATAATAATAATAATAATAATAATAATAATAATAGAAATGAACCATTCTGTCATTTTTCTTTTCAACGCTACATACCAAACATATATAATGATTAAATCTTCTATGCCAGTGTACGCTACTCTTTAAAAATGACTGCCAAATATTTAGATAGATATACATACACATATACACACGCATGCCTACCCCCTCTTACCAGGATATGACTACTCCCTCTCCCACTACCCTAGGGGTGGTGAGAGCTGAGTGTAATCGGTAAGATATATAAACATATATATATATATATATATATATATATATATATATATATATAGGTAGTAGGTTGGCCAGGGCACCAGCCACCCGTTGAGATACTACCGCTAGAGAGTTATGGGGTCTTTTGACTGGCCAGACAGTACTACATTGGATCCTCCTCTCTGGTTACGGTTCATTTTCCCTTTGCCTACATACACACTGAATAGTCTGGCATATTCTTTACATATTCTCCTCTATCCTCATACACCTGACAACACAGATTACCAAACAATTCTTCATCACCCAAGGGGTTACTGCACTGTACTTGTTCAGTGCCACTTTCCTCTTGGTAAGGGTAGAAGAGACTCTTTAGCTATGGTAAGCAGCTCTTCTAGGAGAAGGACACTCCAAAATCAAACCACTGTTCTCTAGTCTTGGGTAGTGCCATAGCCTCTGTACCATGGCCTTTCACTGTCTTGGGTTAGAGTTCTCTTGCTTGAGGATACACTCGAGCACACTCTCCTATCTTATTTCTCTTCCTCTTGTTTTGTTAAAGTTTTTATAGTTTATATAGGAGATATTTATTGTTGTTACTCTTCTTAGAATATTTTATTTTCCTTTTTTCCTTTCCGCACTGAGCTATTTTCCCTGTTGGAGCCCCTGGGCTTATAGCATACTGCTTTTCCAACTAGGGTTGTAGCTTAGTAAGTAATAATAATAATAATAATAATATATGCACATATATATGTATATATATACACATATACACACATATATATATACACATATATATAAGTATATAAATTTATATATATATATATAAATTTATATATATATATATATATATATATATATATATATATATATATATATATATATATATATCATCATCATCATCATCATCATCATCTCTACGCCTATTGACGTAAAGGGCTTCGATGTAGCCTTACACTTGTTCTCCAATATATTATATAATAAAATTCAGGTAATCAGTGTCCAAGTATCCTCCTCTCGAGCTCTATTTCTTTACAGAATAAAAACAAAATAACTTTTCAAAATGGTGTTTATGTCTCACATTTTCTAAATCCTGGATAGATATGCCATTGCTTTTAATACTTTTGTCACAGGGAAGACTTACTTTCGCCAATCCTCCTTATAGCTCATACTAAATCTTCTACACGTCCCTCACAGAATGTTTTTCCTCTTTTTCCATAATGGTGTTCTTTTATTATTCTCTTTGTGGCTTTTTTTTTCTATTCCAGCTTATCCATACTCTGAGCTACAGTGAGGTTTTTTGAGATTTTTTTCTTGTTTTTTTAGTATATTATATTTTATGATTTTTTATTAATTTTCTTATTTTTTAGGGGGGGAAGCAGACATGTTTCTTTTTGATGCCCTCGTTATTGAATTTTACTATAATTTTTTATCATTTTTATCACTTATTTATTAATCTTCAGGGATTTTTAATAATAGATTTTTTTTTATGTAATTGTCTTAATATTTATCATTAGTTATATATATATTTTCATGGAATTTTAATAATGGCATTTTTTTTTATGTAATTTTCTCAAGATTTGTCTCTGATCTTCATGGAATTTTGATAATAACTCTTTTTTTTCTCGTCATTTTCCTCAGAATTTAACAAACAAATTAGATAGAAATCTTTTTCATGTCTTTTTCTTAAGAGTTACCATTTGCCCTTCAAGGAAATTAGATACTAAACACATTTTCTCATCCTTTTCCTCAAAATTTGAGAATAATCATTAATTTTCTTTTCAAAAGATTGTTACCATATCGGTGATATGTCAGCAGTAGCCCTCAATATTTTCAAGTCATGCCTTTGGGGAAATATAATTTATTTTGTGAAGAAATGTCTGAGGTTCGTAAAAACCAAGATTATGGATAAAAAATATAGAAGCACGTATCTTTAAGATACAAAGATAGCTGTAGTTCTGCCTTTAGTGAAGAAAGATTAAAGCAAAGAACATAGAAGGTAGTAGAAAATTCAAAATCTTGTTGCAGAAAGAAAGGAAAAATTGTTCGAACGTATTTAAAGGTTTAAAGGCCGCTTATGAATGGCAGAGGCAAAGGTCAGTGACATTGTCCTATCGAGCAGGACAATGCCCTAGAGACTGACCATATATGCGTATGAACAGCGCCCAAGCCCCCTCTAAGCTAGGACCAAGGAGGGCCAAGTAATGGCTGCTGTTGACAGCAGATAGACCTATAGGCTCCCCCAAACACTCCTTGTGAGCTAAGGAACTCACAAGGATGGTGAGGTTGCAGCGACCAAAGAAACTAACGAATATGAGCAGGACTCGAACCCCAGTCTGGCGATCACCAGTCAGGGACGTTACCACATCGGCCACCACAACCCAGGTCATGCGTTAACCGGCTTGTGCCTACTGTCTGCCTTGGACTGTGTGATCTGGTAACACTGTTTCAAAGCGAAAGAATTACGGGCAAATCAGAGTGCGCGCCCTGCATTTGCCCTCCATGTAGAAGGACCTTAAAGCAAAGAACATAGAAGCTAGGAGAAAATTCCAAATCTTAGCAGCAGAAAGAAGGGACTGTTGCTGGAAAACTTCCATTTTAGATCACAGTGTACAATTATATTGCCATTAAATTAAATTTGTTGAAAGTGGCCTTAAATACTTAAGGTTAAGTGAATAAGTCGATTATACTCTACTTGATAATTAAATCATGGTGTACTTCGTGCACAAGATTCCATAGACTATGTTACTTAGTTAAAAGTCATTATAAGTATAATGGATGCTGTGGCCAGAGCCGTCCAAGTTTAAAGTGATGTGGAACATTTAAAGTAAAGTGGCTGTATTTTAGTTCTTTCAACATGGCATCCTGTGTTTCAGGCTCTTGTTCATTATACTATAACTAGTGTACGCAACCAGTACAAAATGATGGCTGAATATTTAGATAGGTATGCAGACACACACATACACACATATTCAACCCCTCCCACCCCCTCCCCCCTTTCCTAACTGTCATTCTCCCCCTTCCAGAGGGATGGGGATAGACCAAGTAGTCATACGTTTGACATTGCCACTCAGCGTGAAAGGAAGTATATATATATATATATATATATATATATATATATATATATATATATATATATATATATATAAATTTGTGTTTGTGGTCTTTTGCGTCAATACGCGTAGGGGGAGATGGTATATGTGTGTATATATATATATATATATATATATATATATATATATATATATATATATATATATGTATATATATATATATGTATATATATATATGTATATATATATATATATACATATATATATATATATATATATATATATATATATATATATACACATATATATATATATATATATATATTTAACCAGACACTTCCTCCTTATTATATAGGGAAGATTTATATTCATAATATAAGCATTGATACACTTACGTATTTACAGGATTTAACTTTCCAATTGCAAAATTAATATGTTAATATCAAAGTAAGGTGTTCAATTTTTGTATATGTTCGAATCTTTACCGTTCATTATGTAACTTGCATATACCCTCCTCTACTTCCATCACTCTTCAATAAAACACGGAGTGCCATTCCAGAACCTCTTCAGTTCGGGGGTACTTTCTTCCCTGTAATTTATCTCATACGAAGGATATTTATTCAGAGGACATACGGAGGAGCCCGAACTAAATATCCTTCTTGGCTTTTCGCTGATTTCAGAGTATCTAGTTGAAGGATTTTGCTGGGTGAGGAAAAAAGGTGTTTGCTGGAAAGGAAAAAAAATTCTGAAATGAAAAAAAGGTGTTTGCTGGAAAGGAAAAAAAATTCTGAAATGAAAGGTGTTTGCTGGAAAGGAAAAAATTGCTGGAATGAACAAAAATGTTTGTTGGAAAGGAAAAAAGGATTTTGCTGGAAAGAAAAAATGGAGTTTGCTAGAAAGGAAAAAAGAATTTTGCTTGAAAGGAAACATGGAGTTTGCTGGAAAGAAAAAAAATGCTATAAAGAAAAAATGGAGTTTGTTAGAAAGGAAAAGGGAGTTTGTTGGAAAGGAAAAAAAAATAAAG
Source organism: Palaemon carinicauda (assembly GCF_036898095.1). NCBI lineage: Eukaryota > Metazoa > Arthropoda > Malacostraca > Decapoda > Palaemonidae > Palaemon > Palaemon carinicauda. The sequence continues at coordinate 61,942,676 of NC_090741.1, forward strand.
GATTTTGCTGTAAAGGGAAAAAAATGTAGGAAAGGAAAAAAATAAGGATTTTTTGGAAAGGAAAAAAAGGGAGTGCTGGAAAGGGATAATGGAGTTTGAAGAAAGGAAGAAAAGAGTTTACTAGAAAGGATGAAAATGGAGTTTGCTGGCAAGGAAAACAGGAATTTGCTGGAAAGAGAAAAAGGTTTCCTGGAAAGGAAATAATTATTTTGCTGAAAAGGAAAAATTAAGTTTGTTTAAAAAAAGGATTTTCATTAAAGGGAAAAAAAATTACTGAAAAAAAAGGAGTTTAGTGGAAAGGAAAAGAGGAGTTTGCTTGGAAGGAAAAAAATGTTTACTGAAGAGGAAAAATGGAGTATGATGGAAATGAAAAACTGAGGTTGCTGTAAAGGAAAAAGAGAAGTTTGTTGGAAAGTAAAATGGAGTATGCTGAAAGGAAAAATAACAATGTGGCTGGAAAGGAAAAATGAAATTTGCTGGAAAGGAAAAAAAAAATTCCTGGAAATGAGGAAAGGACTACGATGGAAAGGTAAAAAAAGGAGCTTGCTCGAAAGTAAAACTAAAGTTTGCTGGAAAAGAAATAAGGAGTTTGCTGGAGAGAAAACAGGGAATTTGCTGGAAATGAGTAAAGGTGGTTGATGGAAAGTAAAAAAAAAAAAGGAGTTTGTTAGAAAGAAATGAAAAAGATGTTGATGGAATGGAAAAAAAAAAAGAGTTTTTTTTTGGAAAGGAATCAAGGAGGTTGGTTGAAAGGGAAAAGGGCTTTGGTTGAAAAGAATAAGGGCTCTGCTGGTAAGGAAAAATTAATTTCCTTTTATGATCCCGTGGAAATAGATTTTTTTTTTTTTTCATTTCTTAACCAGCCACCAAGTCAAGATTTCTAATCATTATTCGTATTGGGGAGATGGGGATTGAAATTGAAATACAGAAAGAGATTGAGAGAGATTAATGGATATTTTTAACCATTTCTCACGAGAGAGAGAGAGAGAGAGAGAGAGAGAGAGAGAGAGAGAGAGAGAGAGAGAGAGAGAGAGAGAGAGAGAGAGAGAGAGAGAACTAACTTTCCTCCATGGAAGTAAATTTGGAATGATTTGCGGGATTTTTTTTTCTTTTTTTTTTTGAGTGTACAAAATCACCCTATTAATATAAAGTGTTTGACGCTAGAAAACACATTTGCATGAATGTGTATGTGAAGAGAGAGAGAGAGAGAGAGAGAGAGAGAGAGAGAGAGAGAGAGAGAGAGAGAGAGAGAGAGAGAGAGAGAGAGAGAGAGAGAGAGAGCGTTATTGCACTAAGCAACGCATGTATTTTAGCACCTGAGTACTTTGTACTGTGATTTATGATGTGATGAAAGAAACTCCTGAGAGAGAGAGAGAGAGAGAGAGAGAGAGAGAGAGAGAGAGAGAGAGAGAGAGAGAGAGAGAGAGAGAGATGCTGACAAATAACCCATATTATCTCCTGTAATCTTTCCCTACCTGTGCCATGACACACGGAATAGTCAATATTAACAATCATTCGGCGAGAACAAATGTATCACCTCTCTCGTTCAAAGGCGTCCAAAGGCTGTGCCAGTGTTTCTATATCAGCCTTTGT
>NC_090741.1:61961249-61963749 GCF_036898095.1 Palaemon carinicauda
GAAAGGGTTTGCGTTTAATCATGATCAGCAAAACTGTATTAAACAGGGCCACCCATACTAGGTTGCATTGCTGTGAGCTGTCAGACAAAAATCTCCCACCATCACCGATCCTAGCCATTTCAGCCAACTTTGTGATGAAAATTGGCCAAACACCAGACATGTTTGAGGCGCTTGTTCTGCAGTGGACTAGAAACGGCTCTACTTGTTGTTTTTGTTGTTGTTGTTTATCTGTTTATTAATTATTCTGATGTTGAATGAAAGTAATCGGTGGAGGAATTAACTTAAAAAAAATTAAAAGGAATAAAGAATAATGAAAGAAGAATTCATATATGAAAGAAAGAGAATTCATATATGAGAGAAAGAGAGGATTCGAGTTTGAGTGGGAAGAGGAACAGAATAAAGAAACTCAAAAAAGTATATAGGATAAAGGAAGAAAATGAAGAAAGATGTAGAACTGTTGAAGAAATGTTAGGAGGATAATGAATAGGAGCGGGAAGATAATAAGATGAAAAAAAAAATGGATGATGAATATAATTAGGATATTGGGGTTGGTGAAATGAAGAATTGTAAAAAAACAAATGCAAGTAAAGAAGAAAAAGTAGTAGAATTGGTGAAGGAGAGACACATACGAAGAAGTGAATGAGGCAAAAAAAAAGACAATAACCATAAAGAGAAGGAACATACATGATAAAACAATCAAGAGAAAGGATTAAAAGAAGGAAAAGAAGATACAAAGCATAAAAGGAAGAATAGAAAAAGCATGATGGGAAGGATGTAATAAAAACGAATAAGAATTAGAGAAAATACAAAAATACAAAAAAAGGGGCAGATAAAAAAGAAAAAAAATGAATAAAATAGAATATAAAAAGCATAAAGGGAACGACGTAATAAAAAAGAATAAGAACTAGAGAAAACGAAGATATGAAAGTAATGAATAAGAAGCAAATACAAGAAAGAGGCAGATAAAAAAGGAAAAAAAAAACTGATCAGAATTGAGGAATATGACGAAAAGAGAAGATTAAACGAAAGGGGAGCTTATCTTATATGTGTGACCTGTCAAGCCACACGGAGTCGCTTTATAGCTACCGCTCAGGGACATAAACAGTTCCCCCCCTCCCCTGTGTCAGGGGGAGGGAAAAGAGGGGTTTGGGAGGGGGTAGGGCACGTCTGTAGGGGGTAGGGAGGTGTAGGGAGTAAGAGGGGGTGGTGGTGTAAGGCCTAAGGAAAAATAAGAGTGGTGAGAGGTAGGTTTATATTGGATAAGTGGATTGGCTTTTAGTTTCTGAGAGAGAGAGAGAGAGAGAGAGAGAGAGAGAGAGAGAGAGAGAGAGTTTCATGTTCAATGTGGTTTATTTCATGTTAGATTAATTGGTGTTAGTTTGAGAGAGAGAGAGAGAGAGAGAGAGAGAGAGAGAGAGAGAGAGAGAGAGAGAGAGAGAGAGAGAGAGTTTCATGTCCAATGTTGTTTATGTCATAGTAGATTAATTGGTGTTAGTTTGAGAGAGAGAGAGAGAGAGAGAGAGAGAGAGAGAGAGAGAGAGAGAGAGAGAGAGAGAGAGAGAGAGTCCTTTTTAATTTTCGGTGATGCATTTTCTCTTGATATATTTCATAGAGAGAAAGACGTAATTTTCATATTTAACTGTGAGGCATTTCATATGAAATATGTCTCAATTAGATAATTGATTTGTTTATTCTTTTATAAATGATGTTCATACTTTATTGTAGTTAAAAGTAATTTATTTCTTTCCATTACGATTAATGTCATTGGGAATAGATAAATTGTTTGAAGAAGTATTGTTTTACAAATTTGATGCATTTCATGAAATATGGACTGACTTTATTATATTTTATTTGAAATAACATATTATGGTATGATGTATTTTATATGGAATAGATTGGACACACACATATATATACATATATATATATATATAGGTGTGTGTTTGTATATATATATATATATATATATATATATATATGTGTGTGTGTGTGTGTGTGTTTATTCATATATATATATATATATTCATATATATATATATATATATATATATATATATATATATATATATATATATATGTGTGTGTGTGTGTGGAGAGAGAGAGAGAGAGAGAGAGAGAGAGAGAGAGAGAGAGAGAGAGAGAGAGAGAGAGAGAGAGAGAGAATGTAATACATTTGTTATATTTCATAATGGCGCATTTATAGTCATTCAGATCAACTCCTTGAAAAAATAAATCTTACCAATTTATGGTACCACTGACTCCTCAGTTGGCGGTACCAATCTCTCCATAATTTCTGGTACCTCTAATCCTATATTTAGTATTATACACTGTTAATTATTTCTTAGTACTATTATATATTTTTTTATTGAATTTAACTTTTTTTTTGTAGGTCCTGTGTCTTCCATCTTCCCAAGGTAAGATGACAAGTTTTCATTTGTTAAATTTATATATATATATATATATATATGTGTGTGTGTGTGTGTGTATATATATACATATA
>NC_090741.1:61968749-61973749 GCF_036898095.1 Palaemon carinicauda
CAATCTCTTGTATCCTGACTTAATTTGCCACCCACTACAGTCTAGTTACCACCACCTACGTTAGCAGGGTCTCAGTTTCTTTAAGGAATTGATCGCTTTATCATTCTTCTGTATTTGAGATTTTTAGCATCACTATGAGAGAGAGAGAGAGAGAGAGAGAGAGAGAGAGAGAGAGAGAGAGAGAGAGAGAGAGAGAGAGAGATTCACTCCTTAAGATAAGAAAGAGAAGAGAGAGATGCACTGCTTAGGTTGAGAGAGAGAGAGAGAGAGAGAGAGAGAGAGAGAGAGAGAGAGAGAGAGAGAGAGAGAGATTCGCTGCTTACGTTAAGAAAGAGAAGAGAGATTCACTGCTTAGGTTAAGAGAGAGAGAGAGAGAGAGGGAGAGAGAGAGAGAGAGAGATTCACTGCTTACGTTAAGAAAAAGAAGAGAGATTCACTGCTTAGGTTAAAAGAGAGAGAGAGAGAGAGAGAGAGAGAGAGAGAGAGAGAGAGAGAGAGAGAGAGATTCACTGCTTACGTTAAGAAAAAGAAAAGAGATTCACCTGCTTAGGTTAAGAGAGAGAGAGAGAGAGAGAGAGAGAGAGAGAGAGATTCACTGCTTACGTTAAGAAAAAGAAGAGAGATTCACTGCTTAGGGTAAAAGAGAGAGAGAGAGAGAGAGAGAGAGAGAGATTCACTGCTTACGTTAAGAAAAAGAAGAGAGATTCACTACTTAGGTTAAGAGAGAGAGAGAGAGAGAGAGAGAGAGAGAGAGAGAGAGAGTGAGAGAGAGATTCACTGCTTAGGTTGAGAAAGAGAAGAGAGAGATTCACTGCTTAGGTTGAGAAAGAGAAGAGAGAGATTCACTGCTTAGGTTAAGAGAGAGAGAGAGAGAGTGAGAGATGTTCAGTTGATGTATGGTAGGGATTTGTTCTGTACTCCTTGGGGATTTTTACAGATTTGTATGTACCTCTAAAATTGAGAAATAAGAACAGAAATAATAGAATCGATATTGCTATATGATTGTATTAATCTAATTTCATTGCAGATTACATTATGTATTGCATAGAACTGGCTATTCTCTTGGATCCAATGTACCCCGCTGAAAAGTAAAAATGTACCACAAGTTTGGGAACCCCTGCTGTAGCGGGTATGTGTTGATTGGTGTATATAGGTAAACTCTGTTGACTTTGAAATTGCTTGCCGTGAAAGTCATGATAATTTATTATTATTATTATTATTATTATTATTATTATTATTATTATCACTTGCTAAGCTACAACCTTAGTTGGAAGAGCAGGATGTTATAAGACCAGGGGCCCAACAGTGAACATAGCCCAGCGAGGAAAGGAAAAAGGAAAAATAAAATATTTTAAGAAGAGTAACAACATTAAAATAAATATTTCATATATAAACTATAAAAACTTTAACAAAACAAGAGGAAGAGAAATTAGATAGAATAGTTTGCCCGAGTGTACCCTCAAGCAAGAGAACTCTAACCCAAGACAGTGAAAGACCATGTAGCTAAATGTATCTTTAAACCCAATAAGAAAAAGAACTAAGAAAGGTGGGCTTAACTGCAGAGGAAGCGGCACTCCTCCCCTTGAAATAATATAAGAGTAGGGGAAAACATAAGCTGAAAGAGACTTCCAAAACTGGGGTTTTGAAGTGCTCTGCATGTAATGCATATTCGTTGCCATAATGCACATGAATATCCTGCAAGTGACATTTGACCTTTTGATGTTTTGACATTTTAAAAGTAATTTATATGACCTTATTGTTATCTTATACTAGCGATAGGATATCGTGATTATTATAGTGCAGTTTAACTAAATCACTTAATACTATTTTAATACTAGGCAGGAAGTTAATTCTAATAGCCAGGCCTTCTCCATCATGAGGCTCAATACTACACAGTATTCTAGAAGTTTTATTCCAACTGTGACCAAGTAGTAGAATGATCTTCCTAATCGGGTAGTTGAATCTGTAGAACTTCAAAAGTTCAAAGTTGCAGCAAATTTTTTTATGTTGAATAGGCTGATATAAGCCTTTTTATAGTTTATGTGTGACATATCTGTTTTGACGTTGTTACTGTTTTTAGAAGGAATTTTTGTTAATTTGTTCTCATCATTTATTTATTTTCTTATTTCCTTTCCTCACTGGGCTATTTTTCCCTGTTGGAACCCTTGGGTTTATAGCATCTTGCTTTTCCAACTAGGGTTATAGCTTGGCTAGCAATAATAATAATAATAATAATAATAATAATAATAATATCTGGCAGTGCTCCAAGCAAGGTTTAAACTTGAGCATGTTGCCATTACCTTAAATGCTGCTATTTTTTACTTTATATTAGTAAAACTTTCCAAAATTCCTTAAATTTGACGCTAGTAAAACCGAAATTACCTCAGAATTACCTTGAAATATCCCTTGAAACCATGCAAATTACCTCAAACTAAGGGAATTACCTTAAAAGTTTAAAATCTGGCTCCAAGTCACTCTTTAGGGAAAATTATATCTTTGGTGCAAGGTAAAGTTTAAGAAAAGTCTATGATAGTAATTAATGCATTTGAAAGCAGAGGAGCATTGCAATAAACCTTGATTGTTTTTATAAATTATTACCTGTTTTAAAAGTTCCAGGTGTATTTCTTATGTTGTTTTTTCTTCTTGTCCCATACCTAAAGTACTCAGGCATGCATGTGATAAAGTTGATGATAGATTATTATTTTTATTATTATTATTATTATTATTATTATTATTATTATTATTATTAGCTAAGTTACAACCATAGTTTGAAAAGTAGGATGCTATAAGTCCAAGGGCTCCAACAGGGAAGTGATATAGATTATTATCATAATTATTATTATTATTATTATTATTATTATTATTATTACTAGCTAAGTTACAACCATAGTTTGAAAAGCAGGATGCTCTAAGTCCAAGGGCTCCAACAGGGAAAAATAGCCCAGCTAGGAATAGATTATTATTATTATTATTATTATTATTATTATTATTATTATTATTATTACCAGCTAAGTTACAACCATAGTTTGAAAAGCAAGATGCTATAAGCCCAAGGGGTTCAACAGGGAAAAATAGCCCAGTTAGGAATAGATTATTATTATTATTATTATTATTATTATTATTATTATTATTATTATTATTATAAGCTAAGTCACAACCCTAGTTGGAAAAGCAGGATGCTAAAAGCCCAAGGGCTCCAATAGGGAATAATAGCCCAGTGAAGAAATCAACTATAAGCGAATTACTGAACAATTGAAATGAAACATTATAATAAATCATTCATAAAAGTAGACTATTATTATTATGCCTATAATAAATACATTTTGTATCACTGACATGAAAATCAAGATAAAAATATTTATATCTAAAAAAGAATACCTTTTCCTATAAATGATATTCATTAAATTGACACTGGACACTAATATTCCATTTAAAGAAAGTTAAAACATCAAATACTCAACCTAATATTCCATTTAAAACACGTTAAAACATCAAATACTCAACCTAATATTCCATTTAAAACACGTTAAAACATCAAATACTCAACCTAATATTCCATTTAAAACACGTTAAAACATCAAATACTCAACCTAATATTCCATTTAAAACACGTTAAAACATCAAATACTCACGTTGGTGTTTCCCCGGTAAGAAATCCGTAGTCACTAGGGGGGGTCAAGCTCCCCCAGGTACGGGCTCCCTGTTAGGGGGGAAGAGAAGGGATGGTTTTCGTTAATAACTTTAAGGGGAAATCCTGAATTGGTATTGATGTTCAATTTGTCATTTCCGTTGTATTTCTGCTTTTTGTTTTGAAGGACTCGAAGGATGGAAGGAAGGAAGAGGAGCTGGGAAAGGGTAGAGGGAATGAAGGATGTTTGCATGATTATGGTTTTATCTCTCTTTATGCCTCTCTCAGTTTATTTATTTATATATATATATATATATATATATATATATATATATATATATATATATACACATACACATACACTAAAAGAGTAGGAAGATCCAGACCTACATGGCTGAGGACTAGGCTGCGTGAAGTAAGATATGATGAATGGAGAAGTATTGATTTAAAAGCTCAAGATAGACACGAGTTGCAAAATCTAGCCATAGGACGAGAATATATATATACTGTATATATATATATATATATATATATATATATATATATATGTGTGTGTGTGTGTGTGTGTGTTTCATATTCATATTTTTATTCTCAAGAATATTGTTTACTATCTCTTCAATCAGTTAGAAAAGCTACCGTCCTACATACTATTACAATCACAGAATCTTATGATAGCGGCCTAACTTATCGTGCCTGAAAACACTTAATTTTAATTAATTAATCTATTAATTAGTATTTCAATTTTGATATACAATTAATTCCTATGAAATATAAAAACAATTTTCTTTACAATCGTAGTTTTCAGTCAGAAAGGAATCATGTTAAGACACTCCCTTCCTCTTCACTGTTTATAAAGCTACTTCCCTTAAACCTATCCTCCTTGAAGTCTCCCTTCGTTATCATAATACATTTCTTATCTTATTATCTCCAATCCCCTTCATGATAATGATTCATTAACCTAATCATCCCTGCTTAGCCTCCCAATCCTCTCTGCCGATAAATGTAATACAATGGTTGTGGTATCCGATGTGGTAACGTTCCTGACTGGTGAACGCCAAGCTGGGGTTCAAGTCCCGCTCAAACTCGTAGTTTCTTTGGTCGCTGTAACCTCACCAATCTTGTAAGCTAAGGATGGGGGTTTGGGGGTGAGCCTATAGATCTATCTTCTGAGTCATTAGCAGCCATTGTCTGGCCATCCGTAATCCTAGATTGGGTGGAGAGGGGGCTTCGTCGCTGATCATATGTACATATGGTCAGTCTCTAGGGCATTGTCTTGCTCGATAGGGCAATACCACTGTCCCTTGCCTCTGCCATTCAGGAGTGACCTTTAAATCCTTTAAAGAGAACGTTACTTGTCAAGTCATAAACTATC
>NC_090741.1:61978749-61983749 GCF_036898095.1 Palaemon carinicauda
CCTTCTGAAAACAGTTTTATGCTTCCAATACTTCCTTCTGAAAACAGTTTTATGCTTCCAATACTTCCTTCTGAAAACAGTTTTATGCTTCCAATACTTCCTTCTGAAAACAGTTTTATGCTTCCAATACCTCCTTCTGAAAACAGTTTTATGCTTCCAATACTTCCTTCTGAAAACAGTTTTATGCTTCCAATACCTCCTTCTGAAAACAGTTTTATGCTTCCAATACTTCCTTCTGAAATCAGTTTTATGCTTCCAATACCTCCTTCTGAAAACAGTTTTATGCTTCCAATACTTCCTTCTGAAAACAGTTTTATGCTTCCAATACTTCCTTCTGAAAACAGTTTTATGCTTCCAATACTTCCTTCTGAAAACAGTTTTATGCTTCCAATACCTCCTTCTAAAAACAGTTTTATGCTTCCAATACTTCCTTCTAAAAACAGTTTTATGCTTCCAATACCTCCTTCTGAAAACAGTTTTATGCTTCCAATACTTCCTTCTAAAAACAGTTTTATGCTTCCAATACCTCCTTCTAAAAACAGTTTTATGCTTCCAATACTTCCTTCTGAAAACAGTTTTATGCTTCCAATACCTCCTTCTGAAAACAGTTTTATGCTTCCAATACTTCCTTCTGAAAACAGTTTTATGCTTCCAATACTTCCTTCTGAAAACAGTTTTATGCTTCCAATACTTCCTTCTGAAAACAGTTTTATGCTTCCAATACTTCCTTCTGAAAACAGTTTTATGCTTCCAATACTTCCTTCTGAAAACAGTTTTATGCTTCCAATACTTCCTTCTGAAAACAGTTTTATGCTTCCAATACTTCCTTCTGAAAACAGTTTTATGCTTCCAATACCTCCTTCTAAAAACAGTTTTATGCTTCCAATACTTCCTTCTGAAAACAGTTTTATGCTTCCAATACCTCCTTCTAAAAACAGTTTTATGCTTCCAATACTTCCTTCTGAAAACAGTTTTATGCTTCCAATACCTCCTTCTAAAAACAGTTTTATGCTTCCAATACTTCCTTCTGAAAACAGTTTTATGCTTCCAATACCTCCTTCTGAAAACAGTTTTATGCTTCCAATACTTCCTTCTGAAAACAGTTTTATGCTTCCAATACTTCCTTCTGAAAACAGTTTTATGCTTCCAATACCTCCTTCTAAAAACAGTTTTATGCTTCCAATACTTCCTTCTGAAAACAGTTTTATGCTTCCAATACCTCCTTCTAAAAATAGTTTTATGCTTCCAATACTTCCTTCTGAAAACAGTTTTATGCTTCCAATACCTCCTTCTGAAAACAGTTTTATGCTTCCAATACTTCCTTCTGAAAACAGTTTTATGCTTCCAATACCTCCTTCTGAAAACAGTTTTATGCTTCCAATACCTCCTTCTGAAATCAGTTTTATGCTTCCAATACCTCCTTCTAAAAACAGTTTTATGCTTCCAATACCTCCTTCTGAAAACAGTTTTATGCTTCCAATACTTCCTTCTAAAAACAGTTTTATGCTTCCAATACTTCCTTCTGAAAACAGTTTTATGCTTCCAATACTTCCTTCTAAAAACAGTTTTATGCTTCCAATACTTCCTTCTGAAAACAGTTTTATGCTTCCAATACTTCCTTCTAAAAACAGTTTTATGCTTCCAATACTTCCTTCTGAAAACAGTTTTATGCTTCCAATACTTCCTTCTGAAAACAGTTTTATGCTTCCAATACTTCCTTCTAAAAACAGTTTTATGCTTCCAATACTTCCTTCTGAAAACAGTTTTATGCTTCCAATACCTCCTTCTAAAAACAGTTTTATGCTTCCAATACCTCCTTCTGAAAACAGTTTTATGCTTCCAATACCTCCTTCTAAAAACAGTTTTATGCTTCCAATACTTCCTTCTGAAAACAGTTTTATGCTTCCAATACCTCCTTCTAAAAACAGTTTTATGCTTCCAATACTTCCTTCTGAAAACAGTTTTATGCTTCCAATACTTCCTTCTAAAAACAGTTTTATGCTTCCAATACTTCCTTCTGAAAACAGTTTTATGCTTCCAATACTTCCTTCTGAAAACAGTTTTATGCTTCCAATACTTCCTTCTGAAAACAGTTTTATGCTTCCAATACTTCCTTCTAAAAACAGTTTTAAGCTTCCAACACTTCCTTCACACTATTTATTTTGCGTATTATCGATCTTTCTATCCTTTCTCCAGCCTTGTGCTCACCATTCTTCCAACTTGACCGGACCACCTCAGCATGTTCTGATATTTCCTTTCACCTGCTAACTATTTGCTTAAATAATTTACTTAAATATTATGTGTTGCCTTAGTTCTCTGAACTGTCTAATACTACATAAAAAGTACATCTTAACTGCTTCAGTATTTTTCTTCAACAATCCATTTTAACAGGCATTTCTCTTACTTCTTGTGTTTATTTATGATCATATTCTTAGTTGAGTCCTTATTCAAATTCGGCTGTTCTCTTTTTGTGAAGAATTTCAAGTGAGTTGCTGTTTCTGTTTTCTCTTCTTAGTCCCCAATCGGTATTGTGTTATTTGCCCCCCAGAGAAGGTTCAAAGATCGCTCATGAATAACATAGCCAAGGGGCAGTGACAATGCCCTAGAGACTGACTATATATACATATGACCAGCGCCCAATCTCCCTTTTCACCAAAGCTATGACCAGGGAGGGCCAGGCAATGGCTTCTGATAACTCAGCAGGTAGACCTTTAGGCTCCCCGAAATCTCCCATCTTTAATTTACAAGGATGGACGGTGAGGTTGCTGACTCTAAAAGACATTATTGAACTTGAGCGGGTCTGGCACTCTAGTCCTTTAGAACGTAAGGCAGGGACGCGTCTAATAGGTTAAATGTAACTGTTGGGCATATACACCAGAGTTTGCTAAGTCAGTTTTTTTTTTTTTTTTTTTTTTTTTTTTTTTTTTTTTTTTTTTTTTTTTTTTTTTTTTTCAAAAAAAAGGGGGGGGGGGGTCTTGTTACTTTTTAAAATCAGTCAATACCGAACAGTTAAAACTTCTGATCTTCAAATCAATCTCCTCTTCTGATTGACGTAGAGTAACTTTTAAAATCCAATGAAGAAGAGATCATCGACTTCAGAGGGGTTCCCTTTTAATGAACGAAAGCTAGCTTCATCACTTTTAATCATCCCCTTGTTCTACGTCAAGTCAACATTTAATAAAGGATTTCTCAACATCAGATATAAACATTCCATCTATTCATTATCTTTTCCCTGATCAAATTTGCACAGGAGGGGATCAAATATTTTAAATTATTACCAGGCGTTGCTCTTAATTGATCTCTTATTAATTTTGCGTTGCGTGATGAAAACTAAGCTTAAAATTGTACAGAAATTACGAAGGGTGTAGGTACATTTTTTATAGTTCCAATTAGTAGAAGGGCCATTGTGAATCTTATCATAAATGCTTCGATTACTGAAGGAAGTTAGAGAGGAATTTACTCAGTGACTTGGTCGGTTATAGATTAAATTATTTTGTCAGTTTATCAGATGATAAATAAATTTATTCAGTTGATTAGTATGAGAAGATTTAGCAAATCGTACGAGATAATACACTTTTCACTTCTGCTTTTGGGGAATTTTAACTTAATTATCTTGCTTGCCACACCTAAGGCTCATAGGGTTTGGTGCAAGTTTAGATTAAGACGCTTCATTTTCCTTCTTTTTTTTATAAAAACGCACTAATTCTGTTTGTTTCTTGTCCTCTCGTCTTTAATCATGGCTGCTTGCACCATATTCCTAAGGTTTGTTGTAAGATGTCTTTGTGCAACTTAGGTATTGATAAGTGAAGATGTTGCAGTTATGACACATAAACAAGGTTTTAAAGGCAGATTATAAATTGGAGAGGCAAGGGACAGTGACATTGTCCTATCAAACAGGACAATGCCCTAGAAACTGACCATATATACATATGATCAGCACCTAAGCCAAGGAGGGCAAGGCATTGGCTGCTGATAACCTAGCAGATAGACCTATAGACTCCCTCCAACCCCCCATCCTTATCTCAAAAGAACGGTGAAGTTGCAGCGACCAAAGAAACTAACGAGTTTGAGCGGGACTCGAACCCCAGTCTTTCGTTCACCAGTCAGGGACGCTACCACATCGGCCACAGATGACTTTCTCTGTTAAAAGTCCTTTAAAATGGCATTTTATAGTGTGTGGTTGTTAACCCTACAGCCTGGTCTGACTCGCATCCCTAGTCACACTTCCTAGTATTGGCAAGACCTTGTGTTGCTCGATTCTGGTGTTCGAAGGACCAGTATTGAAACTAAATTGTTGCTTTTCTTCAAGAAAACATTTATTTTTTCTTGGTTTTTGTGTCAACAAATAGTTAAAAGTTTTCATGTCCTTATTTAATTCAAGATTCTAGTGTTCTTTCTTCTCATTGATCATCATATTCTCACATTTTTTGTTTTCTTAAGGGTTAGAGTGCTCTTGCTGTCTGTTCTGTCTGTTTCCTTATTTCCTTTCCTCACCGGGGTATATTTCCCTGTCAGAGCCCTTGTGCTCACAGCATCTTTCCTTTTCAACTAGGGCTGTAGCCTGGCCTGAAGGATTTGTTCTTAGACATGGGTTGATGACTCGAATTAGGGTAAATAGAGGAGTTGGCAAGACATGTAATCGGAAAAGAGTAAAAGGAATAGCGATAACTGATAAAGTTAGACCACAACAGTTGAGTAATTGTAGTACCGTTGGTATCACCTAACTGTATGTTATAGATTCTCTTAGTAGCGTGTATGACGACAAGAGAATATTTAGAATTTTTAACAAATCAATCGTCTTCCCACAACTTTTTTATTAATCTTAATATTTGCATTATACATAAGAAGACGAAAACACGTATGATAATCGTACACGATTATAGTGGTTTGTGTATTCATAAATACGTATCGGATAAAGCACTACTGTGCCTGTATAAGCTGCAGTGGCCCAAATCTTTTCAGCAAGTCCATTCTGACTAAGACGTGCTTGCCAAACATGT
>NC_090741.1:61988749-61993749 GCF_036898095.1 Palaemon carinicauda
GGCTTATTGGTAACGTCTCTATATGCTGATCGCCAGACTGGGGTTCGAGTCCCGCTCAAGCTCGTTAGTCCGTTTGGTCGCTGCAACCTCACTATCCTTGTGTGTATAGGTATACCTTTTGAGTCATCAGTATTCATTGCCTGACCCTCCTTGGTCTTAGCTTGGGTGGAGAGGAGCTTGGACGCTGATCATATGTACGGTATAAAGGGTAAAAGTCTTGGGCATTGTCCTGCTTGCTAGGGCAATGTCACTGTCCCTTGCTTCTGTCATTCATGAGCGGCCTTTAAACCTATGAACACTTGGGTCGTTGGCATTCTTAATAGCCCTTATTTAGGATGTTGGGAAAATTAAATATATGTTGTTGTTGTTGTTATTATTATTATTATTATTATTATTATTATTATTATTATTATTATTATTATTATTATTTCAAGTTAAGCTACAACCCTAGGTGGAAAAGCATGGTGTTATAAGGCCAAGGGCTCCAACGGGGAAGAATAACCCAGTGAGGAAAGGAAACAAGGAAATAGATAAATTACAAGAGAAATTATGAACATTTCAAATAAAATAAGAACAATAACATTAAAATATATCTTTCATATTACAAACTATAAAAACTTTGAAAATAATAAGAGGAAGAGAAGTAAGATAGAATAGCGTGCTCGAGTGTACCCCCAAGCAAGGGTGTAAGTCACGAAATATCTCATTTTTTTTGTAAACAAAAATTATAGTGGAGTTTATTATTATGAAAATGTAGGAGACTAATCAGCACAATGAGTCAAGGTCAACTCTCACAGAGCTGACTAGATTAAATTTGCGTAGAAAAAATATTTATTTTAAAGATAACAAATAAATAAAAAGAAATATATATATATATATAAAATAGCCTCTGTACCATGGTCTTCCACTGTCTTGGGTTAGAGTTCTCTTGCTTGTGGGGACACGCCGGCACACAATTCTATCTTATTTCTCATCCTCTTGATTTGTTATAGTTTTTTATAGTTTATATAGGAAATATTTATTTCAATGTTACTCTTCTTGAAATATTTGATTTTTCCTGGTTTCCTTTCCACACTGGGCTATTTTCCCTGTTGGAGCCCCTGGGCTTATAGCATCCGGCTTTTCCAACTAGGGTTGTAGCGTAGCAAGTAATGATAATAATTAATTAATTAATAAATAATGATAATAATAATAATAATAATAATAATAATAATAATAATAATAATTATAATAATAATAATAATAAACAACTTGCCATAATTAGATTCGTTTTCTATATGAGGAAAAGATTGAATCTTTATAATCTCCTTCATTCGAACACATTAGGGGTATGATTGTAATTGAAATTCTTGGAATCCGTTCTTTGTAGAAGCAAAGGATTAAGAATCATGTGAATTACCATTCCTGAGATATGTTATTGGAATATATATATATATATATATATATATATATATATATATATATATATATATATATATAAATATAAATATATATATATATATATATATATATATATATATATATATATACATACTGTATATGTATATATATAGATATAGGCTAAATATATTAATATATATATATATATATATATATATATATATATATATATATATATATATATATATATGCGAGCTTATTGTATGCTTACGTTAACGAGAAAAATGGAAGAAGCGAAACAAATAGAATACAGTACTTATATTTTATATATTTATATATATACATTATATATATATATATATATATATATATATATATATATATATATATATATATATATATATATATATATATATATATATAAATGAATATACATATGATATTCCCCGACTGAATGCATGTACTACACAACAATCACAAAAAAAAAAAAAAAAAAAACCGCTCTTAACGCACACTTCCCTTCTTCCTCTTCAAGTTCTTTTCATCCCCAGCGAATATACACACGTTGTCAGCTCCTGAATACTTAAAGCAAACGCGAATTAAACATAATTCGCCCAGCGGCACAGCGGTATTAATTAGGGAGTTTGTATGCATTATGCATTGGTTTCTCTTAATTAGGTGCCCAAATCGATGTCTGGAGGCCTGAAGGTGGGTGTTTGGGTAGGGGGAGGACGTGGGTGGGTGGGTGGGGGGGTTGCTAGGGAGGTGTTGGGGAGGGGGGTAGTGGTGCATCTGCAGCAGTGTGTTTTGAAAGGGGTTTGCTTTCAGTGTATTTTAGGATGTTTGGTTCGGGTCTTACTTGGTGTTATTTCATGTAGGGAATATGGTTATTGTGTGTTTGTGTATATATATATATATATATATATATATATATATATATATATATATATATATATACGGTATATCCTTTTTAAAATAGGGATTCTTTAACGCGGCGAAAGATTTTTATTTGGCAGCCAGTTGTATGTATATATATATATATATATATATATATATATATATATATATATATATACTTATATATATAGTATATATATAAACTGTATATATACACACACAGTATATCCTTCCTGAGTGGGGATACCTTAACGTGGTGAAAGGGTTTGTATATCGCCATCATCAGTAAAGCTGTACTAGTCAGGGCCATCCACACTAGGTTGGTTTGCTGTGAGCGATCACCATCAATCATTTTTCGCCTCTCAGTTACAACCTAACATCCCACTCGCACAGACCAGTAGAATATCTCTGAGACCCTTTCAATAGAAAGGAATATATTTATTTATGAAATAGCCTTATATATGGTATTTTAATTTAATTCTATAGAATAAAGAGTTCGATAGCAAGTAAACGGATAATAAACAATAATAGAATGACTTGGTTTTTCAAGAGGGTATTATTTAGTTCAAACAATGTCAGTATGAAATCTGCTTTTGGTATCCGTGGCTGCAGTATTGTTCTTGTTAGACAAAGCGCTCTATTCGCATTACTGGCTTTGTGTGTTTATGTTTTTTATCATTTGCATAGCAAGAGAATTCATCCAACACCAGTATGTATTAAACAATTGATAGTCTATATAGTTTGAAGGTTTAAAGGTCACTCATGAATGGCAGAGGCCAGGGAGAAAGACAGTGTCCTAAAAACTGACCTTTTATACATATGATTAGAACCCAAGCGTCTCTCCAGGACCAGGGAGGGACAGGCAATGGCTGCAGATGATTCAGCTGGAAGACTTATAGGCTCACTCAAACCTGCCATCCTTAGCTTACAAGGATGGGGAAGTTGAAGACATTATTGGAGAAACTATCGACTTGAGTAGGTCTCGAACTCCCGTACAACAGATCACCAGGCAGGGATGTTTCCAATACGTTACTACAACCCAAATTACATTCAACTTTTTCCAGTGGTTTCCAAAATTAAGACAATGATTTTAAGGTTTGATACTAAAGCGACACAAAAAGACAACTAGAATCTTACTACTGTATAGTATATTGAATGTAACTTCCCGGCTGACGTCAGCATTATTGAAAAAATATATCTATTGGTTTTGGCAGCCTGTTGGAAACGTCCCTGCTTGTCGGAATGTTCGAGCCCCGCTCAAGCTCGATAATTGCTTGTAGTGTCTGCAACCTCACCATCCTTGTGATCTAGTGATGGTGGGATTGGGGAACCTATAGGTCTACCTACTGAATCATCAGCAGCTATTGTCTGGCCCTCCCTGGTCCTAGCATGGATGGAGAGGGGTCCTGGGCACTGATCATATTGTCGTTGTTTAAATGTTTAAAAGCTACTCATGAATGACAGAGTCAAGGGACAGTGATATTTCCTTAGCAAGCAGCACAATGCTTTGGATACTGGCCATATATACAGATCAGTGCCAAAGCCCTCTCTCCACCCAAGCTAGGCCCAGGGAGGGCCAGGCAATGGCTGCTGATCACTCAACAGGTAGACCTATATGCTCCTCCCCCCCCCCCGCCCCCGCCCGTCTCATTAGCTCATAAGGATGGTGAGGTTGCAGACACTTAAAGAAACTTTCGACCTTGAGCAGGACTCGAACCCCAGTTCGGGAGATCACCAGGCAGTGACGTCTCCAATAAGGCATAACAGCCTAAAATTATTGTAGCCATGCTACAACCCTTAGAAAATCAGACTGCTATAAAATCATGGCTCCTATAGGGAAAGTAATCCAGTAAGGAAACTCCATGAGAAGAAACTCTGGAAAGACATTTTAAGTAATACCTACAGTAAACCATGTGAGGCAAACTGTTGGCTCTACAGAGACTTCTCTCTGGATGACTATACAGAAGGTTAAAATCAGAAATTTAAGAAAAATGAGAAAACCTAGCTAATATACACATGCCTTTAAAGAAATGTATGTTTGGTTAAATATGCAATGAATAAATGTATTTCATAATTATAAGAATGTTCCAGTTCTCCAGTGCTTAATTTAACTAATATAGGTTTTCCATTTCCTAGAAACCCGCCCCCCCCCCCTCTTTTTTTTGGAATATTGACAAGTAGGCAACTGTTGTTTAAGAAAAAGGTTTTTATTAGGAAATACACATTTACAACTCTTACAATTAAGTATATATATACTATATATATATATATATATATATATGTATATATATATATATATATATATATAGTATATATATATATATATATATATATATATATATATATATATATATATACACATCATAGTATATTTACATGAATAATTTTTCACTTAACATATACTGTATTTATAATTGCAATTTCTACCATAGGTATATCATAGGTCGCTTAGAATATAATGACTTTTCCTTTTATAATCTAAAATTACTTGTTTTCCATAATCTAAAAAAAAAATAAAACAAACAAAAAACTGGACTCTCCAGGCTACCATCCAGCCATCTGGTCTCTTCTCGAAAATGTAAATTGAGATATGGTGGAAATTCCTTAAAAGAAATGAGGAAATGTTTCTCAAATAGACGTTCTAGACTCTAGAGTAATTAGCAGTCTGGAGACATTTTCTTTATTTAAACATTCAAATGTTTTATTTTTCATTGCTGGGACGC
>NC_090741.1:62001249-62011249 GCF_036898095.1 Palaemon carinicauda
TATATATATATATATATATATACACATATATATATGTATACTTTTCTATATATATATATATATATATATATATATATAGTATATTATATATATATATATATATATATATATATGAACTTGATGGTATCAGGACAAGTACTTGCCCGACTGACAAGTGCCCACTGCCACATGCCCGTCGAACAACGTCCCGACTGACATCTGCCGAATAAACAGTGCCCCCTGGACAAATGCCCGATTTGGACAATTGCCCGATGAGGAAGACTGCCCAATTAGGATAATTGCCAGATTAGGACAATTGTGCGAATATTTACATATATACAACTGCTCTTTTATTTGAAAGAGAGAGAGGGACAGTTACTTTAAACTACTCATTGCTATATAAGTGTACCGTAAAACTTGGTGGCAGATTTACCTATTTTTTAGTTGGGAAAA
Organism: Palaemon carinicauda; assembly: GCF_036898095.1. NCBI lineage: Eukaryota > Metazoa > Arthropoda > Malacostraca > Decapoda > Palaemonidae > Palaemon > Palaemon carinicauda. The sequence goes on from NC_090741.1 coordinate 62,001,682, forward strand.
ATTACTCTTCAGTCTGTTAAAGTATCGGGTCACGAAGTTCAGAAGTTTTAATTTTACTCTAGTAAGCACCCATGGACATTCGTTAAAACTCAACGTGGTGGATTGAAGCTTTGCTATAATGGTTACGTATATGTTAAGAACAAGGAATTGCCATCTGGAAATACGTTTTACGAATGTGAACGCCGCCGACGCAACAACTGCAAGGCCAAAATGACTTTGCGTGGTGATCAAATAATAAGCGAAACACATGAACACACTCACGCTCCAGATATTATTCAAGATCTTCTACCTTTACGTGAAGAAATGAAGCATCAATCTATTAAAACCCAACAATCATCACAACAGATTCTATGTCAAACTTTACAGAATGTCTCGGAAGGAGTCTCTGGTCAACTACCGTCTATGACCACAATTAGACGTTCTATCAGAAGACATAAACAAGCTGTATTAGATGGTCATTCCAGATGAATATATAAAAACGTGTAAAGGAGACAATTTCTTACTTTACGACAGTGGACCTGGTGAGAACCGTATACTTTTGTCTTCAATTGAGAAAAATATGCAACTCTTGCAATCTTCGAGTGAGTGGTTTTGCGATGGTGCCTTCAAAGTAGTACCTGAACTGTTTTACCAACTGTATTCAGTTTATTGTTTTTTATCGGAAGGTACAAACAGAGGGGTTGCAATCAAGATATCAGAGCGATGCTGAGTTTGCCATAAACATTCGAATGATACCAGCCCTGGCTTTTGTGCCAGCAGACAATGTTGTACAAGCATTTGAACACTTACAAGAGAGTATGTGCGAAGAAGCAGATGGAGTAATTAACTTTTGAAGGATACGCCGACGTAACAGAGGAAATCCACTATTTCCTTTTTGTATGTGGAATATGCTTGATCGTGTATGCGATGACTTGCCACGAACAACCAATTCCTTGGAAGGATGGCACAACCACTTATAGGCGAATGTAACCTAAAGTCATCCCAATATCTGGCGTTTTCTTCAGGTACTGAAGACTGAACAAGCTCTTAACGATGCAATCACCAACCAAATACTGGCAGGACAAGAGCCTCCCTCAAAAAGAAAAAATACCAAGACACAAGCAAAAGGATAGCAAATATTGTGGAAGATTATGAAAATCGAGACATGAGTCTTTTTATAATTTATATATGACATATCTGTTTTTGACGTTGTTAATAGTTTATATAGGACATATCTGTTTTGACGCTGTTACTCTTTTTACAATATACTCTTTTTACAATAAATTGTTAGTTTATTCTCATCATTGATTTATTTCCATATTTCATTTCCTCACTGGGCTATTTTTCCCTGTTGTAGCCCTTGGGCTTATAGCATCTTGCTTTTCCAACTAGGGTTGTAGCTTGGCTAATAATAATAATACTAATAATAATAATAATAATAATAATAGGTTTTATGAGAGGAATAGCTCACAATTTAAAATTTCAGTTTTTTTTTTTTTTTTTTTTTTTAGATCTATTGCCTTTTTTATCAATAACATACTTGTGTGTCAAGAAATAAAAAAAAATCATGTTCTTTTTATTTCTGTTTTATTATACCTTGTTTATGTAGGGGTTTCAGAGATCGGATGAATAACAACCACCATTTGGCTCACAACGGACTGGACTATTCCACTTCGTTTGGTACATAATACTTAACAAATAGCCAATAGTCAATTAGTGTTATTAGGAACCCAGTTATAAATCTCTACCCACTGAATGCAAATTGAATTTATAATAATTTCCAGATTTCTAATCTTCAATTTTACACATAATTTGCATACTGTCAGTAAAAAAAAATAATGCAATACAAAATAGTAAGAAAGGAAAAGGAAAAGAGAAAGAGTGACGTTGAGAGAGGCTTTTGCCAATAATTACGGAGAAGATATTGAAAAAAAAAATTATACCATATGTATTCTAAAGCAGAGAGAGAGAGAGAGAGAGAGAGAGAGAGAGAGAGAGAGAGAGAGAGAGAGAGAGAGAGAGAGACTTTCTCGCCAACTAAGATTGTCAGTAAAGCACTTGAGCAAATATCGCTCTATGATATTCCTAAGCTGCCTAACAGTAACAATTTCTTATTATATCTTGTTAATATTTACCATAAAGAAAAATAGTTAAAGGAAGTGCATATTAAATCCTTATAACAGAAAAACAAATAATCGATCATTTGTCCATCGGGCACTGTTCATTCGGTCAGATGTCTGTCGGGAAGAAGTCCGTCGGGCATGTAGCCGTGGGGCACTTGTCAGTCGGGCACTTGTCCTAGAACCTTATATATATATATATATATATATATATATATATATATATATATATATATGTGTGTGTGTGTGTGTGTGAGTGTGTATACACGCGTATATATACATACATATATATAATACATATATATACACACATACGTATATATATATATATATATATATATATATATATAAATATATATTTATGTGTGTGTATGTGTATATACTGTATATGTATGTGTGCATATTTGTATTTATATGTATGTATAGAAATACATAAACACACACATATATATATACACACACACACACACACACATATATATATATATATATATATATATATATATATATATATATATGTATATGTATATTTACACACGTTCATTTTAAGGGTAAATTAATTTACGTATCTCCATTTTTTATTTGTTGTTGACTTGTGTTTCTAATCACTTTTCTCGTGACTTTATCAAGACTGAATTTGTTGGATGTTGGAAATACAGTTAAACATCAAAGCTACTTCGATGAAAGTTTTGATGAAGAAATATTTTGATATTCAGAAACTAACTTATCAACATTGATAATTGAAAACGTTAAAATTCTTTGAAATTAAGAAAAAATGTTAAGATTTATTTTGAAAGACAAGAGTTGTCAAGGACCGAGTTCACCTCAGAGACAATTTGAGAAGAAGTTCTGCTGATCAGAAACCGTGACCCAATTTAGAAAGGAGAGAAGCTGAGGAAGAAAAAGATGAAAGTTTGTTTTATTTTAATATTTTGCGACGCATCTTCATTGTTTATTTCTGGTCATTATCTACGTTTACATTTTGACATGAAATTTTTGATGATTCATTTAGAAATACGAGGTGTCAAGGACCGAGTTCACCTTCGAGACAAGTTGAGAAAAAGAATACGGTATAGGAGTGGAGCTGTTGAGAAAAAAAGATGAAATTTTTTTCTTTTTTTTTTTTAAATTCGCGAAGCATCTTCATTGTATATTTCCGATCATTATTTACCTTTAGATTTAACGGGAATAGTTTCGTCTTCAATCTAGTTTTGGCCTTTGAGGAAAAGATCGGTGATGTGTCTCCAAGATCCAGGTGTTTCTATTGCAGGATGTCTTCAGGATGATAATCCTTTTCTTTTCTATTTTTGGGATTTGAATTTTTTTTTTGCTTTTTGCATCTCGTGCCAAATGGCTTCCTCGGTCCCTGAATTCGGCCGTATGGCCCAAATACTTTAAATCAAGCTCTGAATATCAGCATAACCACCAATTATATGTAACTGCAAAAACAGGAGCCAATCGGTAAAGATCCAGAAGCGGTCTCCATTCGGAATGATCAGATTCTCAGCGTCTCCGGCATTTGAAAGGAACTGATGACTTCCTTCTATGCCTGAATGGAGAACCTCTTTGAGGCGTCGTTATGAAATTATTTAAATGCTCATATAATTCTATATTTTTAACATATTAAGAAAATAATGTTATTATTAAAATCAAAAGTAATATTTGTTTCCAAAAATTACTCTCGGAAATAAAATGAATGCTATATTTTACTCAAATTTACATAATACTTTCCTATCGGTTTTTCTCGAAAACAAATTCTAGTTAGGTCTGCAGTTTCCGTCTTTGTCTTCACGGTCTCTGCTGCCCGGGTAAGTATTACTTTTGAATCTCTTCTCTCCTCCTATCTTTCTTGCTCATTGGCAGACAGGTCACCTCTCCAGGGTTTCCCTGGAGTTGCCCGGGGGCCGTGGCTCGGCTGGGACGCCCTCCTCAAGGGTCTCCTGACGGAGCCATGGTCGCAAAGGCGCCACGGACGTGGCATAAAGTCCCTCTTCGGGGATCGACTCGTAGGGGCCCGGGGACCACCTTTCCGTCGGCCAAGAGGACTTCTTGCTGGGTCTTCTCGAAGTGGGGGCTCTCCTCTGGGCTTTGCTTGGAGTCGAGAAGCCTACCTTCGAGGTTTCCCGGGGAACAGGAGGTCTTCCTTCCTCTCTTTCTCTCTCTCTAAATCCTCTTCTTCTTCTTCTACTAAAGGGATTTGCGGAGACCAAGTAGTTTTTTTTGGCTTGTCATCATATCATCATCATAATAATAATCATCTTCATCATCATCATAAATTAATAATAATCATCTTCATCATCGTCATAATAATAATCATCATCATTATAATAATAATCATCTTCATCATCATAGTAATAATAATAATCATCATCATCATCATAATAATAATCATCATCATCATTATCATCATAGTAATAGTCATCTTGATCATCATCATCATCATTGTAATAATCGTCATCATCATCATAATAATCATCTTCATCATCATCATAATAATAATCCTCATCATCATCATCATAATAATCATCTTCATCATCATCATCATAATAATCATCTTCATCATCATCATCATCATCATAATAATAATCATCTTCATCATCATCATTATCATAATAATAATTATCATTTTCATCATCATCATCATAATAATAATCCTCTTCATCATCATCATCATCATTATAATAATAATTATATTCATCATCATCATAATAATCATCTTCATCATCATCATCATCATCATAATGATAATAATCATCTTAATCATCATCATCATAATAATAATCATCATCATAATAATCATCTTCATCATCATCATCTTAATAATAATCATCTTCATCATCAACATCATCATAGTAATAATCATCTTCATCTTCATCACCATCATCATCATCATCATAATCATCATCATAATAATCATCATCATCATAATAATAATCATCATCATCATCATGATAATAATAATGATCATCTTCATCATCATCATCATAGAAATAATCATCATCATCATAATAATAATCATCTTCATCATCATCATAATAATAATCATCATCTTAATAATCGTTCTTGTCATTATTATGATAATCAACATCATCATAATAATTATCATCGTAATGATCATCATCATAATAATAATAATAATCATGATCATCATAATCATTATTTTATCATCATCATCCTCATAATAAAAATAATCCTCATCATTATCAATATAATAATCATCATCATCATAATCATCATCATCATCATCAGCATAATAATAATAATAATAATCATCATCATCATCATCATCCCCATCATAATAAGAATAATAATGATAATAAGTAAGAAGAGGAAAGAGCGGGGCGTAGAAAAGCGCTCTGAGCCGGGTTTGACAATGATGGATGTGATAAAGACGGAAGACTATAGGAGTTGGGGAAAACGAGAACATTTAATGTGACAACTCCTATAGTCTTCTGTCTTTTAAAGGGCGTCTTTGTCACTTCCATCATTGTCAAACCCGGCTCAGAGCGCTTTTTTACGCCTTGCTCTTTCCTCTTCTTACTTATTATCATTATTATTCTTATTATGATGGTGATCATGATAATGATGATTATTATGTTGATAATGATGATTATGATGATGATGATTATTTTCATTATTATTATTATTATTATTATTATTATTATTATTATTATGAGGATGATGATTATGATGATGATGATTATGATGATTATTTTTATTATGAGGATGATGATGATAAAAATAATGATTATGATGATCATGATTATTATTATTACTATGATGATGATCATTACGATGATGATTATTATGATGATGATGATTGTGATAATGATGACAAGAACGATGATTATGATAATGATTATTATGATGATGATGATGAAGATGAATATTATGATGATGATGAAGATTATTTCTATGATGATGATGATGATGATTATTATTATTATGATGATGATGATGATGATGAAGATGATTATTATGAAAATGATGGTGATGATGATGATTATTATTATGATGATAATGAAGATGATGATTATTATTATGATGGTGATGATGACGATGACGATGATGATGGGGATCATGAGGATGATTATTATGATGATGATGATGAAGATAATTATTATGATGATGATGATGATTATTATTATTATGATGATGATGATGATCAAGATGACTATTACTATGATGATAATGATGATGATTATTATGATGATGATGATGAAAATGATGAAGATGATTATTACTATGATGATGATGATGATGGTGATGTAGATGATTATTACTATGATGATGATGATGAGGATGATTATTACTATGATGATGATGAAAATGATTATCATTATGATGATGAAGATGATTATTATGACGATGATGAAGATGATGCTGAATATTATTATGATGACGATGAAGATGATTATTAATATTATGATGATGAAGATGATTATGTTGATGATTATGATGATGAAGATGATTATTATGATGATTGTTATTATGATTATTATTATGATGATGATGAAGATGAAGATGAATATTATTATGATGATGATGATTATTAATATTATGATGATGATTGTTATTATGATGATGAAGATGATTATTATTATTATGATGATGATATGATGACAAGCCAAAAAAAACTACTTGGTCTCCGCAAATCCCTTTAGTAGAAGAAGAAGAAGAGGATTTAGAGAGAGAGAGAAAGAGAGGAAGGAAGACCTCCTGTTCCCCGGGAAACCTCGAAGGTAGGCTTCTCGACTCCAAGCAAAGCCCAGAGGAGAGCCCCCACTTCGAGAAGACCCAGCAAGAAGTCCTCTTGGCCGACGGAAAGGTGGTCCCCGGGCCCCTCCGAGTCGATCCCCGAAGAGGGACTTTATGCCACGTCCGTGGCGCCTTTGCGACCATGGCTCCGTCAGGAGACCCTTGAGGAGGGCGTCCCAGCCGAGCCACGGCCCCCGGGCAACTCCAGGGAAACCCTGGAGAGGTGACCTGTCTGCCAATGAGCAAGAAAGATAGGAGGAGAGAAGAGATTCAAAAGTAATACTTACCGGGGCAGCAGAGACCATGAAGACAAAGACGGAAACTGCAGACCTAACTAGAATTTGTTTTCGAGAAAAACCGATAGGAAAGTATTATGTAAATTTGAGTAAAATATAGCATTCATTTTATTTCCGAGAGTAATTTTTGGAAACAAATATTACTTTTGATTTTAATAATAACATTATTTTCTTAATATGTTAAAAATATAGAATTATATGAGCATTTAAATAATTTCATAACGACGCCTCAAAGAGGTTCTCCATTCAGGCATAGAAGGAAGTCTTCAGTTCCTTTCAAATGCCGGAGACGCTGAGAATCTGATCATTCCGAATGGAGACCGCTTCTGGATCTTTACCGATTGGCTCCTGTTTTTGCAGTTACATATAATTGGTGGTTATGCTGATATTCAGAGCTTGATTTATAGTATGTGGGCCATACGTCTGAATTCAGGGACCGGGGAAGCCATTTGGCACGAGATGCAAAAAGCCAAAAAATTCAAACCTCAAAAATAGAAAAGAAAAGGATTATCATCCTGAAGACATCCTGCAATAGAAACACCTGGATCTTGGAGACACGTCACCGATCTTTCCCTCAAAGGCCAACACTATATTGAAGACGAAACTATTCCTGTTAAATCTAAACGTAAATAATGATCGGAAATATACAATGAAGATGCTTCGTGAATTATAAAAAAGAAGAAAAATTTCATCTTTTTTCTCAACAGCTCCACTCCTATACAGTATTCTTTTTCTCAACTTGTCTCGAAGGTGAACTCGGTCCTTGACACCTCGTATTTCAAAATGAATCGTCAAAAATTTCATGTCAAAATGTAAACGTAGATAATGACCAGAAATAAACAATGAAGATGCGTCGCAAAATATTAAAATAGAACAACTTTCATCTTTTTCTTCCTCAGCTTCTCCCTTTCTAAATTGGGTCAAGGTTTCTGATCAGCAGAACTTTTTTTCTCAAATTGTCTCTGAGGTGAACTCGGTCCTTGACAACTCTTGTCTTTCAAAATAAATCTTATCTTTTTTTTTAATTTCAAAGATTTTTACCGTTTTCAATTATCAATGTTTATAAGTTAGTTTCTGAATAAACAAATATTTCTTCATTAAAACTTTCGTCGAAGTAGCTTTGATGTTTAACTGTATTTCCATCATCCAACAAATTTAGTCTGGATAAAGTCACGTGAAATGTGATTAGAAACACATGTCAACAACAAATAATAAACTTGATGTTGATAATGAAAAGAATGCTTCCCTCTCCTCTCTCTCTCTCTCTCTCTCTCTCTCCTCTCTCTCTCTCTCCTCTCTCTCTCTCTCTCTCTCTCTCTCTCTCTCCAAATGCTGTTACTACAACAGTTTTACCATTGACTCATTTTGTCAGGAAATTGCTCTCTTTAGCATAATGCACCGCCATCTCTCTCACCATCAGCTTCCCGCACCTGTGACTAAGTGCCACTTGTACCTGTCATCGAGTATCTGCTTCAGCTGTATTGATTGATTGATTTAATTTTTTGTAGGTAAAGTCATTTACTAGGCATGTGGGTTCATTTGAATTCATTGATCCTTAACGGCTGGAGTTGAAGAGGATATATCCACATGGTCGGAAGTGGAATAATCCATAGGGCTTTTTTAGCAGATGAATTTTAGAATAGTGGGGTTGGAGGTACATCTAAGAGAATGAGGTAGATGGGGTGAATTCTTAAGGTCTGGGGTTCAGTATAATTCATAGTGAGTGGGGGTTGAACTGTCTAAATTGAGAGGGGCGAGGTTGAAGTTAATAGAACCCTATGTGGATAGAAGAAGTTTAGAAATCCATAACATGTGGGATTAAAGTTAGGATGAGATTATGATGAGGTGTAGATGGAGATGGTTTGGGCATGTTCTTAGCACTCCCCGAGAGAGATCAGTTAACCAGACGTTCAGCTGGGCTCCACAAGGCACTAGAAGAATTGGAAGACCCTGACCTACATGGCTGAGGATTATGAAACGTGAAGAAGGAGATGAAGGGAAAAGTATTGAATTAAAAGCTCAAGATAGAGACGACTTGTTAAATCTAACCCCTTTGCGTCAATAGGCGTAGGAGGAGATATTGATGATAATATATATACCGTATATACAGTATATACAGTATACATATATATATATATATATATATATATATATATATATATATAGTTAAATTTATATATTTAAATATATATGTGTATAGTTAAATATACATACATATATATATATATATATATGTGTGTGTGTAATATATATATATATATATATATATATATGTATATATATATATATATATATATATCAGTTTAATTTACAAAGTACCCCATCTACATCTACGGTGATATTAGGTTAATGAATGGAGTTGTCGATTTGATTATTGTGGGTCACATCTGGGAAGAGAAAGAAGAAGAGGTTTAA
>NC_090741.1:62013749-62020503 GCF_036898095.1 Palaemon carinicauda
ATCGCTTATCCCGAGAGTTACGAGAAGATGATTTATTTAAATTTATTGAAATTGTTATAATTTCTTTAGGAAGGTGGTCATAATCAAATGTTTTATCTTTTAATTAAAAGTTTACAAGCCTTTATAGTTGTAATACGTGAGAGGATTTATTATGTTTGAAATTAGACAATGGTTACCGAAAAATAAAATAAAAAAGTGTTGGTGTTTTTGTGTGAAGTGATAATGACAATAACTTTTATTTATAACCTTAATAAAGAACTGATAACATTTATAACTGTTTAGGTAAAATTCAGAGCAATTGGGTATGCCCTAAGCTTTTTACCCTCTACCCGTAATTCTCTGATAACTTTCCCGCTTGCACTCTCATATTCTGTCTCACTCCAGTAAGATAATACCTGTTTCGACGCATTTAAAAAAATATTTTAATTAAATGTTTGATATTTATATTTAACTGGGCCACCTGACATTAACATTTTGTAATACTAAAAATAGTTTGTGATTTTCATTGGGGAATACCTTAACGTGGTGAAACGGTTTGTGTATCGCCTTGATTAGCAAAGCTATACTAGTCAGGGCACCCATACTAGGTTGGTTTGCTGTGAGCGTTCAGACATAAGTCTCCCACCATCAACAATCCGCATTGGCCAGCGTGATGATGAAAATGGTCTAACCCTAGACATGACTAAAGACATGTCTGAGGTCTTTGTCTTGCGGTGAACTAGAATCGTCTGTATTTGTTGTTATATATATATATATATATATATATAGTATATATATATATATAAAGTTTCCCACCATCACCTACCCACAGTGGCCTGTGTGGTGAAGAAAATGGTCAAAACCCCAGACACGATGAAGGATATGTCTGAGGCCTTTGTCCTGCAGTGGTCAAGAAACGGCTGCATTTGTTGTGTTTGTTGTTTTATTTATATATATATATATATATATATATATATATATATATATATATATATATAACAAAAATCACCCCCATCTCTGTGCCCCCATCCTACAATATAGACCATCCTTTCTTCAACCCTCATCTCCCCCCTCCTCCCCTCCACGTCATAAGCAAAGGCCTGCAACGAATAAAGACCAAATTTATCATTGATACCAAAGAAAAAAAAAATGTCGACTGAAAATTGCACATGGCTTTAGGGAAATAACTCGAAGCCATTCTCCTCCAACGACGGGTATTAATTGCCAGGTGTAGAAGTAGCGGTAGCTGCTGCTGCTGCTGCAGGAGGACTAGTAGGAGAGGCAGCAGGAGTATGAGGAGGAGGTGAAAGTGGAGGTTGAGGAGTTGGGGAAGGGGAGGGGGGAGGGGGAGGATGGTGAGGGTAGGAGCAGTAGGCCCATGAAAACGACCCACTATGCCTGCAGTGTAGACGCAGTGTGGCGGCTTGTGAGCTTCCGCACTGCAATCACTGGTCATCGATTGGTGCAAACACCACACCCACCCACCCCCACCCACCCATTGCCTCCCCCCTCAACGCCTCCTCCTCCTCCTCCTCTTCCTCTTCTTCTCCTCCTATTCCTATTCCTCCTCCTCCTCCTCTCTTCCTATTCCTCATCCTCCTTCTCTCCCTTCCTCCTCATCCTCATACTCCTTCTTATTTCTGCTCATCTTCACCTCATCCTCCTCCTCTCCTCCTATTCCTCCTCCTCTCCTCCTATTCCTCCTCCTCTCCTCCTATTCCTCCTCCTCTTCATCCTCCTTCTTTCTCTTCCTCCTCATCCTCCTCCTTTCTCTTCCTCCTCATCCTCCTTCTCTCCCTTCCTCATCATCCTCATGCTCCTCCTTCATACTTGTCCTCATCTCTTCCTCCTCATCTACTCTCATCCTCCTCCTTTTCCTCCTCCTCTTCCCCCTGCTACTCCTATTCATTCTTCCCTTTCTCCTCCTCATCTTCACCCCCTCTCCTCCTCCTCCGCATCTTCACCCCCTCTCCTCCTCCTCTTCCTCCCTCTTCCTCCTTCCTCTCTTACCCCTCCTCCTCCCTCACACGTTTCTCAAGAAATGCCAGGAGTCAGGAGCCGTGGCTCCCGAGTTTAAGGGGATGTTTAAAGGCGTTAATATACGAGTCCAGCAGGCTAAAGGGAACTGACTGTCCTTGTGAGGGAAGAATGGATGAAAGAAAAGACGAAGCTATCATTCAGGACCACTGCGGGGGGGGGGGGGGGGGGTTGCTTGAGGGAGAGTGGATGAAGTGTAGGAGTTGAAAGAGTGAAAAGAGTGTTGAAGCGTTGGGACTAAAATAGTAGTTTTAAGGGCAGTGTACATGAGCCGGGAGAGGAGTGCAGGAGACGTGTATGTCAGTTAGGGAAGATTAGGAGAAGTGTAACAGAGTTGGGGAAGAGTAGAATAGTAGGGGAGTTGGGGATGAGTAGGAGATGTGTAAGATAGTTAGGGAAGAGTAGGAGAAGTGTAGCAGAGTTGGGGAAGAGTGGAAGAGTAGGGTGAGTTGGGGAAGAGTAGGAGAAGTGTAGCAGAGTTGGGGAAGAGTAGAAGTGTAGGGGAGTTGGAGAAGCGTATGAGAAATTTAGCAGAGCTGGGGAAGAGTAGAAATGTTGAGGAAGAGTAAGGAGAAGTGTAGCAGAGTTGGGGAAGAGTAGAAGTGTAGGGGAGTTGGGGAAGAGTAGGAGAAGTGTAGCAGTTGGGAAAGAGTAGAAGTGTAGGGGAATTGGAGAAGCGTATGAGAAATTTAGCAGAGCTGGGGAAGAGTAGAAATGTAGGGGAGTTGGGGAAGAGTAGGAGAAGTGTAGCAGAGTTGGGGAAGAGTAGAAGTGTAAGGGAATTGGGGAAGAGTAGGAGAAGTGTAGCAGAGTTGGGAAAGAGTAGAGGTGTAGGGGAATTGGAGAAGCATATGAGAAATTTAGCAGAGCTTGGGGAAGAGTAGAAGTGTAAAAGTTGGGAAGAGTCGAAGTGTAAGAAAGTTAGGATGTGTAGGAGAGAAGAATAGGAGAAATGTAGCAGAGTTGGGGAAGAGTAGGAGAAATATAGCAGAGTTGGGGGAAGAGTAGAAATATAGGGGAGATTAGGAAGCGTAGGAGAATTTTGGAAAAGTAGAAGTGTAAGAAATTTTGGGAATAGGAAAAGTGTAGCAATGTTGGGGAAGAGTAGAAGTGTAAGAGAGTTGGGGAAAGCGAAGGATAATTTTGAAAGAGTAGAAGTGTAAGAAAGTTTGGGAATAGGAAAAGTGTAGCAGAGTTGGGGAAGAGTAGAAGTGTAAGAGAGTTGGGGAAGTGTAGGAGAATTTTGAAAGAGTGGAAGTGTAAGAAAGTTTGGGAATAGGAAAAGTGTAATAAAGTTCGGGAAGAATAGAAGTGTAAGAGAGTTGGAGAAGAGTAGGAAACGTGTAAGAGAATTTGGGAACAGGAGGAATGTAGTGGAGTTTGGGAAGAGTAGAAGTGTAGCAGAGTTGGAGAAGAGTAGAAGTACAGCAGAGTTGGAAAAGAGTAGAGTTGGTAAAGAGTAGAATTGCAGCAGAGTTGGAAAAGAGTAGAAGTACAGCAGAGTTGGAAAAGAGTAGAGTTGGAAAAGAGTAGAAGTGCAGCAGAGTTGGAAAAGAGTAGAAGTACAGCAGAGTTGGAAAAGAGTAGAAGTGCAGCAGAGTTGAAAAAGAGTAGAAGTACAGCAGAGTTGGAAAAGAGTAGAAGTACAGTAGAGTTGGAAAAGAGTTAAAGTGCAGCAGAGTTGGAAAAGAGTAGAAGTGCAGCAGAGTTGGAAAAGAGTAGAAGTGCAGCAGAGTTGGAAAAGAGTAGAAGTACAGCAGAGTTGGAAAAGAGTAGAAGTGCAGCAGAGTTGGAAAAGAGTAGAGTTGGAAAAGAGTAGAAGTGCAGCAGAGTTGGAAAAGAGTAGAGTTGGAAAAGAGTAGAAGTGCAGCAGAGTTGGAAAAGAGTAGAAGTGCAGCAGAGTTGGAAAAGAGTAGAAGTGCAGCAGAGTTGGAAAAGAGTAGAAGTGCAGCAGAGTTGGAAAAGAGTAGAAGTACAGCAGAGTTGGAAAAGAGTAGAAGTGCAGCAGAGTTGAAAAAGAGTAGAAGTACAGCAGAGTTGGAAAAGAGTAGAAGTACAGCAGAGTTGGAAAAGAGTAGAAGTACAGCAGAGTTGGAAAAGAGTAGAAGTACAGCAGAGTTGGAAAAGAGTAGAAGTACAGCAGAGTTGGAAACGAGTAGAAGTGCAGCAGAGTTGGAAAAGAGTAGAAGTGCAGCAGAGTTGGAAAAGAGTAGAAGTGCAGCAGAGTTGGGAAATATGAGAAGTGTAAGAGAGTTGGAGAAGCGTAGGAGAGATAGAAGGCACATGGAATTATTGAAAGGATTCAGTAAATAGTAATGATTTGGTAACCTTGACCTATTATAAGAGAGTTGGCGAAGAGTGAAGTGTGCAAGGGAGTTGCATGGAATGTAGAAGAGTTGAAGTTCCGTTGGAGGAAGGAAAGGTGAAGTAGGTAGTGTGAAGTGTGGAAGCGTGTTGGATGGTTGCAGGCAGGACTGATAATTTCACGAGAAAAGAAGTGAGGAGAGAGAGAGAGAGAGGAGAGAGAGAGAGAGAGAGAGAGAGAGAGAGAGAGAGAGAGACTTCAGCGCCACGTGTGCTCTAGATACCAGCGTGTGACGTAATCTAATTTGGAATTGCCCTCTCTCTCTCTCTCTCTCTCTCTCTCTCTCTCTCTCTCTCTCTCTCTCTCTCTCTCTCTCTGACAGCTGATTGCCTGACGACACTTTCCTTAATGGGATAATGATTTTTTTCTAATTTTTAGTCGTAATTTTTTGTTATTAGTTCCGTGATTTAATGTTTATACAATTCAATAACTTGATAGTAATAACAATAATTGCAATAATGGGGCTCATTGTTTACTAATAAAAAGGTAATAGTTATTATTATTAAAATAATTATGATAACACTGATTTACTTATTGGAATAATAATTTTGATATTAGGATGATAAAACTAATAATCATGCTTTGCTAATGTAAATTCTTAGTAATAATTATATTTAAAATGAAATGAGAATTATGTTCATATTATTATTATTATTATTATTATTGAAGTTGTTGTTGTTGTTGTTGTTTTTATTAGTAGTAGTAAGAACTTCCTTACACAATCATAAATTCTCTGCGCTGGAAAATATATGTTTATTCTTACGACATATTGCCATCGTCATCAAAATTTATCACTGGAGCAAATCACCAGGAATTTTCCTTCTGGAAATTTACATACACATTTAGATAACTGGCCATCAAAGATATGCAAATTCCCTCGGTCCATGATTGGTTTACTTTATGGGTCAAAGTAGCCAATCACGACGCGGTGATTTAAATAGTACAAGAATATTCACTCTCCCCTGATTGGTTGGCTTCTTGGGTCAAGGAGCCAATCACGACGCGGCGATTTAAATAGTACACGAATATATCCTTGCCTGTGATTGGTTGGCTTCGTGTGTCAAGGAGCCAATCACGATGCGATTTAAGTAGTCCAAGAATATTCTCTATTCCTTGATTGCTTGGCTTCTTGGGTCAAGGAGCCAATCACGACGCTCCGATATAAATAGTCCAAGAATATTTCCCCGTCTGTGATTGGTTTGCTTCATGAGTCAAAGTAGCCAATCAGGATTCGGCAAATTAAATAGTCCAAGAATATTTCCTCGCCTGTAATTGGTTGGCTTCATGGGTCAAAGTAGCTAATCACGGGAGATCTAAATAGTCCAAGAATATTTCATGGCCTGTGATTGGTTGGCTTCATGGGTCAAAATAGCCAATCACGATGAGGCGATTTAAATACCCCAAGCGATATAAGTATTTCTCGGAACATGATTGGTTGTTTTCGTACGTCATAGGAACCAATCACGCGCAAGCGATTTAAATAGCCCCTTTTCATATTAGGCAAGCTGGCGACCGGGTTTTATTGGTCTGGGCCACGCGTTACCGCTCTGTATATAAAAAGCTGAAAAGGACTCTGGGTTCATCTTCTTGTGTCGTTTTCTTTCTTTCTTTGTTATATATTCCCTTTTTTATATTTAATATTTTCTTATTCTTATGGTTTATTGTTTCATCCTTTTTATGCTGGTTTAAAATTTTTTATTTTCAATTGTTGATTTAGTTTTGTTTGTCTTTAATTTTTTTTTATGGTTTTTAAATTTTTTTTTTTATCAAACTGTAAATATTGTTAATTCTGAATTGCATTAAGTCTTATCATTTCAAGTATTCCCTATATTATATATATATATATATATATATATATATATATATATATATATATATATAGAATATAAAAACAGTATAAATGTATTTATATATATATATATATATATATATATATATAAATACAGTATTTATGTGTATGTATATATATATATATATATATATATATATATACATATATATATATATATATATATATATATATATATATATATATATATATCCAAATAAGCCATATATATTTTTGATATATTAATGTCTGGATTCTCTTAACGACCTCGGGATCAGAGCCCCAGGCGAAATCACACAAAGACAAGAGCTTGGCTCCGGCCGGGAATCGAACCCTGGTCGGCAAGCTTATATAGACAGTGACTAACCGAATGGGTTAGTCACTGTCTTTATAAGCTTGCCGACCAGGGTTCGATTCCCGGCCGGAGCCAAGTTCTTGTCTTTGTGTGATTTCGCCTGGGGCTCTGATCCCGAGGTCGTTAAGAGAATCCAGACATTAATATATCAAAAATATATATGGCTTATTTGAATATGAAAAACACGTAA
>NC_090741.1:62021003-62028503 GCF_036898095.1 Palaemon carinicauda
CTTGCACATCCTACATCTTTAACTGGTTAATCCCACCCCAACCACCACCCACCCACCCACCCACCCCTGCCCAACCAGCCTCGCTTACACCCACGGATACAACCCGCCTGATTTAATTACACCTGTATCTGACGCCCATTCCCACATAGCTACTACATCAAGGCACGAGCGATATTGCACGGGGCTCTCTCTCTTGGCGATTTCCCCACTAATTTTGGGTCAGCCGGTTTTGGCCCACACCCCCCCACCCCCTTCTCCGCACGTCTCGCAATCGCGTGGGTGGATGGGCGGTCTTATGCCCTAACAGTACCCGCCCACAGCTCCTACTCATGCCCTTGGGGACTCGTATGCCTCCTGCTGGTGGTGGCTCTGTCTGCCGGTGGTGCTGCTGCTGCTATTGCAAAATCGATATGCTTGGCCCAATGCCATTCAGGATTTGAATGTTTGCTTTCAGCCAGTCGGAAGGAGGGGGGAGGGGAGGGGAGGGGGTGAGATGTTGGGGGAAGGAGGGGGGGGGGGTTAGAAGTTAAGGGGCATTTGAAGTGTGGGTGTTATAATTTCCCGTTTGGTTCGCCTTGGTTTTGAAATTTCAATATCTGTTTTTATTATTATTATTATTATTATTATTATTATTATTATTTGCTAAGCTATAACCCTAGTTGGAAAAGCAGGATGCCATAAGCCCATGGCCCCCAACAGGGAAAATAGCCGAGTGAGGAAAGAAAACAAGGAAAATAGAATATTTTAAGAGTAAGAAACTTCTGTAATCATTGGAAATATATCAATTTTTAAATCGTGCAAAATCCGTATCATAATTTTGGACTTTCATATAGATGAAGAGTCCTCAAATTTGAAATTAATATTAATATTTATTCAATAATTTTCATTTCATACAGCCTTTGCATAAAGCTTCATCGATGATGCTTGGATGATAATCTGCGAGCAATTCAAATGGAAAAAAAAAATCATGAATAGGAAATGATAATCATTGAATCAGATATTTTGGGTAATTTTCTAAATAATTTAGCTTTTTTTTTTAATAATTTGTTTTTTATTTTAAATTTTTATACCATAGAATTATACACTCTTATAGAAGAGGCTTCAAAATACAATGAAATATTAGGTGGAATTCAATATTCTACTCTGGTCCCATTTTTATCTATTGTGTTAATTCTCTCTCTCTCTCTCTCTCTCTCTCTCTCTCTCTCTCTCTCTCTCTCTCTCTCACATACAGATATTCAAAAGATTTCCAAAGAAAAGCCGTCAATGTGCTTCCTTTTATAAATTATCGTAGGATATCAACTAAGGCCCTAAATGAATATATCCTAAACATCATCCCTAATTACTTTAGAGGAAATAGAAAGAATACCGTGAGAGATCCTCTAGGACATCCGTCGTAGGATGTAAGATCACAGAAGCCCATATTCAAGTTCCTGCTATGCCTCCATTGAGAAAGAAAGCTGAGGGTGACCACGTAAATTATGCTTTCTAAATATCTTCTATTATTATTATTATTATTATTATTATTATTATTATTATTATTATTATTATTATTATTATTATTATTACTAGCTAAGCTGCAAACCCAGTTAGAAAAGCAGGATGCTACAACAAGCCAAAGGGCTCCAACAGGGAAAATGTCCCAGTGAAGAGAGGAAATAAGGAAACAGATAAACTAGTGTGCATAAGTGTACCCTCAAGCATGAGAATTCTAACTCAAGATAGTGGAAACTCATGGTACAGAGGCTATGACACTACCCAAGAATAGAGAACAATGGTCTGATTTTGGAGTATCCTTCTTATCATAAACGCTCTTCTCTAACCTTACATAATTTCTGAGCACCTTTTTTTTCCACGACAATGACGAATTTTAGAAGAGAGAGAGAGAGAGAGAGAGAGAGAGAGAGAGAGAGAGAGAGAGAGAGAGAGAGAGAGAGAGAATTCTAGAAGCCCTTTCATAAGGAGAGACAATGGGAAAAAATGGCTAAAGAATTTTAGAAGTCTTTACAAGTCTGAACGAGAGAGAGAGAGAGAGAGAGAGAGAGAGAGAGAGAGAGAGAGAGAGAATTCTAGAAGCCATTTCATAGGGAAAGATGATGGTAAAAAATGGCTTAGAAATTTTAGTAGACTTACAAGT
Organism: Palaemon carinicauda; assembly: GCF_036898095.1. Classification (NCBI taxonomy): domain Eukaryota; kingdom Metazoa; phylum Arthropoda; class Malacostraca; order Decapoda; family Palaemonidae; genus Palaemon; species Palaemon carinicauda. The sequence goes on from NC_090741.1 coordinate 62,023,141, forward strand.
TTGAGAGAGAGAGAGAGAGAGAGAGAGAGAGAGAGAGAGAGAGAGAGAGAGAATTCTAGAAGCCCTTTCATAGGGAAAGATGATGGTAAAAAGGGGCTTAGAAATTTTAGAAGACTTACAAGTTTGAACGAGAGAGAGAGAGAGAGAGAGAGAGAGAGAGAGAGAGAGAGAGAGACAGAGACAGAGAGAGAGAGAGAGAGAGAGAGAGAGAGGTGTCACCAGCAAGTGATGGATTGAGCGCCACCAGGGAATTTATCATCCGCTTTAACGTCCACAGTTTCAACAGATTGTAACTTACAATTACGACACCTCAAAGTAATGAAGACTATGTTGGCTCATTATCTCCTTCAACGAAGTTAGAAGGAGGTTATGTTTTAACCACTGTTTGTGTTTGTGTGTGGGTGTGTTTGTTTGTGAACTGATTCCTGGTCACAATTTTGATCGTAGAGTAATGAAACTGGCAGGGATTAACTGTTATGTAAAACGCTTGAAAGGATAGAATTTTGAAAAGTCAAGGTCAAAGGTCATGGTCAAGCAAAATGTCCAATTCACGTATTCAGCCATTAGTTTGGACATCTTTGTCAAAGACACTTCAAACTTGGTTCATATTTGAAAGTATGAAAATCCACGCCAATTAGTACATGTTAGGGTCAAAGGTCAAAGTCAAGGTTGAGCTAATGGTCGAGAACTAAGTTGCTGCGGCGGAGGTCTGCGCTCTAATGAGGGCCATCCTAGTATTAATGATCATATCAGACATTAATGTTGTCTCTTAATTATGGTCCTGACTAATTACAGGTGTAAGAACAGCTGAAATATAGCCTTGATTATTAAATTATTTAGATGAACAGGAAATTCTTGTGAATATTTTGAATATTTATGATGATTAGTTATTGTTACTGACAAATTAAATGACTGAAAATTGCTACCCTTTTTACATAATTAATACAGTGCAGGTTGTTTAATGTTCATGAATAAGCTATGTACTGAATAGTATTTTAAACATTTTAGATACTTGTAAGTACATACGTATGTCTACTTTATGAAAGATTGAGGCAAAGATTAATGTTTTCGTCCACTATATTTTTTTTTTGTATATTGAATTATTGAAATATGCGTAGCAATGATACATAAAATGATAATCAGAATTACATTGCTAAATGAACCAAGTGTAGAAAGTTTATTTTATAAAATGCCAGAAACATGATATTCATATACATATATATATATGTATATATATATATATATATATATATATATATGTATATATATATTTATATATATATATTCTCTAATTTTTAATCCTCATTTTAAAGCATCATTCAGTTATTTATATATATATATATATATATATATATATATATATATATATTTTATTCTACATACCTAAACCTTTTCCCTACGTTATCTCCATTTTTCTTATTTTATCTCCGTTTTTCATAATCATCTCCAACCTCCCAAATATCTCTCATTCTTACTAATGTTTATGATTCCAGCTTTTCCATCTCTCTCTCTCTCTCTCTCTCTCTCTCTCTCTCTCTGTAGGCCGGCGACACATCCCAGCCGTACTGGAACACCAAGTTACACACACAGATGTTGATAATCATCGATACTAGGCCAGCAATTCGAACACTTTGGCCAAAACACAACCGGAATTATCGGGAGATAACGGATCCGTTATCCGGAATTCGATGAAAACTTCTGGGTATTTCGGGCACAGAAATTTTTTCCTTCCATTTCTGGATATTTCTGGCACAGATATTTTTTCCTTTTATTTTTCTCTCTACATTTTTCTGTTTATATTTTCAGCCTTATTTAATTATAGGACGATCTTTCATTTTTATTTTATTAGTTCATTTTTTCATATTCTTATTGGCAATTTTCTCCTCTTTTTGTTGATGGCAATTAGTTACTTGCCTTTATTAATACAAAATAAATGTAATAACATGAAAATAATTCTAGTAATAATAATAATAATAATAATAATAATAATAATAATAATGATAATAATGATTATTATTATTATTATTATTACCATTATTATTATTATTATTATTATTATTATTATTATTATTATTATTATTTACAGATTATATGAATCTGGACAGGTGGGGAGAGATCATAGGATCGACTTAAAAAAAAGGGGGGGGATGGGGTTCCAAGGGGATATTACAAAAGATATTCAGCGCCGTCTACAGTAAGCCACGTGTGGCTCACTGTAGACGCTTTTATGAAGAAATTAAGAGAATTGCCACTGATTTGAGCTATATGGAAAGGTTGTAAACGTTGTAGAAGCTGTGCAGTTAGTGCATGTATTATTATTATTATTATTATTATTATTATTATTATTATTATTATTACTTGCTAAGGCACAACCTCAGGTGGAAAAGCAGGAGGCTTTAAACTCAAGGGCTGCATAAGGGAAAATAGCCCAGTGAGGAAAAGAAACAAGGAAAAATAAAATATCTTAAGAACGGTAACATTAAAGTAAATATTTCTTATATACAGTAAAGTATAAAAACTTTAACAAAAGAAGGGGAAGAGGAATAAGAAAGAATAGTGTGCTCAAGTGTACCCTCAAGCAAGAGAACTCTATCCCAAGTCAGTGGATGACTATGGTACAGAGGCTATGACACTACCCAAGACTAGAGAACAATGGTAGGTAGTGATTTTATCCTTCTAGAAGCGTGATAACATTGTTTGTAAAGGCTAATCTGTGATGATTGGTGAGGCCAATACAATGATTTATATCACTGAATATTTTTTCCATAATAAGATTCCACATGATGTTTAAATTGGCAGTTTAATGTTGGACCTTTTATGAAATTGTAAGTGCTATATGTACCACTCACACAAGGTTGGTTTGCCGTGAGCTGTACTAGTCAGGGCTACTCATATGTACCGCACGTGTATCATACACACTCGTACACTAACGGTTTTGATTTTGTATCTTATCACTCGCTCTTCCCTGCAATGTTATAATGCTAGCTTATGTTCTGTTATGTTTGAATTTTTTGTGCCGTTCTTGCTCGCACATAGCTGTATATAAACTCGATGATTGTTTAATAAAAGTTTATTTACTTTCACCTCGCCTCTCAGTCATCACCTAACTGATGCATCCGCACACATACAAGGTTGGTTTACTGTGAGTCATCAGACTAATTCTCCCACCATCACCATTCTGCATTGGCCATCGTGGTGACGAAAACTGGCCAAACCCCAGACTTGAATAAGGACATGTCTGAGGCCTTTGTCCTGCGGTAAACTAGAAACGGCTGCTTATGTTGTTTTTTGTATGTAGAGGAGCATAATTTTATGCTCTGTTACAAGAAATTGCCTTTCGTGTTTACAATCGTTTCGGCTGTAAAGTTTCCGGGGAATTCTCTCTTCCCTAGACTTAATAGCTTTATGGAACAACGTATCTTCCAGCATCCTGACCTCTCCCCCATCCCCCTCCCATGTAGGCAAGTTCCATTGTGCCAGAATAAAAGGGACAAAGAATAAGATTAAGAAAGTTTCTCATCAAGCTGACCCAAAGAGATAAAAGAGGGGGGCGGGAGATTGTTTTTGTCTCATACTGTTTGGAAGTTGCTGTTTGCTGCTGTAAATAACAGACGTAAATTAGTATGCTTTTATGTACTTATATATATATATATATATATATATATATATGTATATATATATATATATATATATATATATACAGTATATATATGTATGTATGTGTGTATATATATTTATATTTATATATATGTTATATATATATTTATATATATACATGCATATATATAAATAAATATATTTGTATGTATGTGTGTATATATATATAATATATATATATACATACATACATATATATATATATATATATATATATATATAATATAGAGGTATAGCTAAAATTGGCATATGGTGCAGATTGTAAGGGACTGAATTTAAGTTTAAAGCGTTGAAGATCGCTCATGAATGGCTGATGACTCTTATCTTAATTTGTTGAACAAGAACTTGCATTCTTTAATTTTCTTATTCCTGTTCTTGATATAAGTCTCTGTCATCGTGGTATAGTTAGTTCCTTATGCATGTTGCATGAGAGTTTTCATAGTTCTCACCATCCTTTGCATTCAGATCTTCCCAGACAGCACCATCCTGCTCGTAACAATTTTGCCTTCTTCATCATAAGTCTCAATACTCATTAGTATTCTAGAAGTTTTATTCCATCTGTGACCAGATTGTGGAATGATCTTCCTAATCAGGCAGTCGAATCGGTAGTATTCTAGAAGTTTTATTTCATCTGTGACCAGATTGTGGAATGGTCTTCCTAATCAGGTAATCGAATCGGTGGAACATCAGAAGCCCAAAGTTTTTTGCGAATACTTTTATGTAAAGCAGGTTGATATAAGTCTCGTTTTATAGTTGATGTTTGACTGATCTATTCTAAGTTTTTTTTTTTATTTCTATTACTCATATATAATTTATTAATTAATTTCCCTATTTGGTTCCTCATTGGGCTGCTTTTATGTTAGAGCCTTTGTGCTTGTAGCATCCTGTGTTTCCAACTACGGTTGTAAATGGCTAGTAATAATAATAATAATAATAATAATAATAATGATGATGATGATGATGATGATGATGATGATGATGATGATGATGATAAGGATGATGATGAGAGAGAGAGAGAGAGAGAGAGAGAGAGAGAGAGAGAGAGAGAGAGAGAGAGAGAGAGAGAGTTCCTACGCACTTTTAATAGAACAGTAGAGCCTTTCTGTTCAAACTGATTCTTGGGGCTGAAGTTGTCCAAGCATATTTCGAAAACAAGTTTTAATGTTCTACACTGAACCATCAAGATTCAGAGTAGGGGGCTGACTACCTTATATTTGACCTTGTTACAAGTCATATTTATTTGTGCAAACGGAAACGAATGATATTGAAGGTTGCTTATGAATGACACAGGCAAGATACAGTGACAACGCCGAGAGACTAACTATATATACATATGATCAACGCCCAAGCCTTTTTTCCAACCAAGCTAGGACCAGGGTGGGTCAGGCAATGGCTGCTGATAATTTAGCATGTAGACGTATAGGCTCCATTGCTGATAATTCAGTTGTAGACTTATAGGCTCCCCTGCTGATAATTCAGCAGATATACTTATAGGCTCCCCTGCTGATAATTCAGCAGATATACTTATAGGCTCCCCTGCTGATAATTCAGCAGATATACTTATAGGCTCCCCTGCTGATAATTCAGCAGATATACTTATAGGCTCCCCTGCTGATAATTCAGCAGATATACTTATAGGCTCCCCTGCTGATAATTCAGCAGATATACTTATAGGCTCCCCTGCTGATAATTCAGCAGATATACTT
>NC_090741.1:62038503-62063503 GCF_036898095.1 Palaemon carinicauda
AGGGGGAGAGCAGGTGAGGGATGAAAGGAGAGGGAGGGAGGGGGTGGAGGTAGAGGTTCTGTATATTATTGTTCGGTTTTGTGACTGGATGATTAAAATTTTGCCCTTTGGCATAGGGGCAAGTGTCTTTATAATTAATAATTAACGATTCATTATACCCCTATAAATTTCCTCACTGGGTGTAATACCCTATAGCAACATCTCGTATTGATACGACTGTTCGTTACAGAATAATTGCAAAAAATCGCACTTGCACTGTCTGTGAAACCCATAGTAGTGTATCGGAGCCGTCATAAAGGACACACACACACACACACACACATATTCATCCCTTCCCACCCCCTCCCCCTTTTCGTAAATACAACCCGCTGGTTTGGCGTTTCGTGAGTGTGTGCTTACCGAGGTATCCCCTCTCACCAGAGTAGGACTACTTCCTCTCCCCCTACCTGACCGTGACAGGAAGGATATATATATATATATATATATATATATATATATATTTATATATGTATATATATATATATATATATATATATATATATATATATATATATATATATATATATATATATATATATATATATATATATCAGGATACGTTGCTCTTTATTATCTAAGTTTGTGGTGGACGATGTGGTAACGTCCCTGACTGGTGTACGACAGACTGGGGTTCGAGTCCTGCTCAAACTCGTTAGTTTCTTTGGTAGCTACAGCCTGACCATCCTTGTGAGCTAAGGATTAGGATTTGGGAGAGCCTATAGGTCTATCTACTGAGTCACCAGCAGCCACTACCTGGCCCTCCTAGGTCCTAGCTTGGATGGAAAGGGGGTTTGGGCGTTGATCATATGTATATATGGCCAGTCTCTAGGGTACTGTCCTGCTCGATAGGACAATGTCAGTGTCCCTTGCCCCTGCCTTTCATGAGCGGCCTTTAAACCATTAAGGAAGGTTTAATGTTCTATACATAATTTAGGTTTCCATTCTTGATAGTTAATTTGCCCTTAGTAACTACCTTATCTGCATAGATATTGCTTTGGAAGAGGGACCATAACAACCATTCGATTATGCTAACGGGATTTAAGTTGTGTGCACACCACGATCAATAATAATCGTTGGAGCCATCCAGTTGAAAGTGTTTGTAAATATCTTGAATACTTTCTTATAGATTAATATATCAAGCAATTAAGTGATAATTAAGCACGGGCCAAATGAAGAGTTGTGGTGGCCTATTTGAAAGATCCGTACCTGCCTGGCAATCGCCGGACTGGGGTTCGAGTCCCGCTCAAATTCAATAGTTTCTTGTAGTGTCTGCAACATCATCATCCTTGAGAGCTAAGGATGGAACGTTTGGGGGAACCTATATGTCTACCTGCTGAGTCATCAGCAGCCATTAACTGGGCCTTCCTGATCCTTGCTTGGGTGGAGAGGGGATTATCCTGCTAGCCAGGGCATTGTAAGTGTCTCTTGCCTCTATCATTCATAAGTGGTCTTTAAACTACGTGTACGCTTGACTATATTTTTTATGTGATTTTTTTATTCTAGCAAAAGTTGAATCATATAAGGACGAGAAAGCAATTTAAGGTTTGAAGCAAGATGCTTGTGATTATATAACAACACAGACGGATAACATACAAATCTGATACACTTTAAGCTTGATTGAAAAGGAGAGACTACTATTGAAACATTATGTTTGAAATTTATAATATTGAATATTATGAAATGTAAAATTTAAATATTTTTAAGTTTTAGTTTCTCTAGTTTTAGAGTTATGTTGAATTACAAATAGGTTTTAAAGTTACTCGTGAGTGGCAGAGGTAAAGGACAGGACAATGTCTTAGAGACCGACTATATGTTCATGATCGGTGCCAGAGACCCTCTCCACCAAAGCTAGGACCAAGGAGGGCCAGGCAATGGCTGGTGATGACTGCAGGTAGACCTACTGTATACACTCCCCCAAACCTGCATCCCTAGCTCACGAGGACGATTAGGTTACAGACACGTACTGCAAAATATAGGGCTTGAGCCGGCCTCAAACCCCCATCCAATATATTGCGAACCTAGGACGTTTCCTAGATTTCTACACCTTATAATTCCCTATACATCCTTATTCCTACTTTGTTCATTGAAAAAAATACTTATATAAATAATATGAGTAAAATTAATTTGGCGATGTAATTTACAATATTAAGAAAATTAAAGTTCCTTACTTATGTTTGGTTAACATTTAAGGAAACCTGGCTAAATTCTTAGCTCTCTCGGGAATCGAACCCGAGCTTCTTGGTGGTAAAAAGAGTGTCAGAGACACTGGATATAACCACCACTCTCTCTCTCTCTCTCTCTCTCTCTCTCTCTCTCTCTCTCTCTCTCTCTCTCTCTCTCTCTCTCTCTCTCTCTCTCTATATATATATATATATATTATATATATATATATATATATATATATATATATAATACATATATATGTACACTGTATATATATATACACACACAATAACAACAACAGATACAGCCATATCTAGTCCACTGCAGGACAAAGGCCTCATACAAGTCCTTATTCATGTCTGAGGTTTGGCCATTCTCATCACCACACTGGCCATAACTGATTGGTAATGGTGGAAGGCTTTACTCCTACCGCCCACAGCAAACCAACCTAGTATTGGTGGCCCTGAGTAGTACAACCTTGCTGATCATGGCGATACACAAACCCATTCACCAATTTTATAGGGTCACACCAACCTGCTGACGTCCAAGTCAATATGCTGACGTCCAATAATGTCAGTCCCTATCTAAATACTTGTCCAGAGTAGGCTAGTTTGTTTATTTATTGGTTTTCAATGTGTCACCAAACATTTTGAAGTTCTCGTGTGGGAGAAATAAATTCTCCTTTTTTATCATTAGCATTTATTACTTTTATTTATAATTCATTTTATCATAAAGTGAGGCTTTATTACTTCCATTATTATTATTATTCCGTATTTTATTGTTTATCGATATTTCTTAATGTATGACTATACTTATTTTTATTTATTTTCGATGGTGGTAGAGTATGAGAAAGCGTAATTTTTTTTTTCAATTTATTTTCTATTGTCTGTTTATTTATTCGTATCAGTAAATAAACTTGAAAGTAAATGAGATTAATAATTCTAAAATATATGACAATAATGAGTTGAACGTAAATAATGTTTATAATTCAAAAATATATAATTTGAAAGTAAAAACAAAAAAGACGATTAATAATTCCATATTTTGGTTAAAATTTTCAGTATTTATATCATTTTTGTTAATAGTATTTTTCCAAATTGATTTTTTACTTGGTATTTTTTCTCGGTTTTTATCTGTTTTTCATATTTTTCATCTTCTATTTTTTTCCTATTTAATAACAATAAATTCTTTACATATCCTAAGGTACCAATTTCTTTTTCATTTACTTTATCTTATTTCTTAAAATGTCAACTTTTCAAATCTGAATTATTCTTGAAAACAATGTTTCTTAGATTTATTTTCGGTTTTTTGTAAGCAGATTCAAACATCCATAAATTTCCGTGTATATAATTTAGATTTTGCAATTTACCTTGTTCGAAATATCAGGGGTATGTCGGCTACTGACATTTTGAAAATTATTATTGTTCACTCCGTCATTTTGAATATGTATTTCAGTCCCTATCATTTTTTTTTTTTTTTCATTACACTATCGTCAGTTTTATGTAGGTCTTAAGACCCGATAAAGGTTTAGGGTTCAGTGAAAAATCTTTAATGGAATTAGAAATTTGAAATTAGAAATGGAAATATGATGTTCAAAATTCGACGTCTGTAATATTCACTGAAAAAAAAATTTCATCTAGTTACCTCCTCCATCGAAGTTGGGAGGAGGTTATGTTTTTGCCCATGTGTATCCGTTTGTTTGTTTGTGAGCAACTTCCTGGCCACAATTTTACTCACAGAGTCGTGAAACTTGCAGGGATTAATTGTTATGTTGGGACGTGGAAATGATTGAAATTTGAAAGTCCTAAGTTAAAGGTCAAGGTTAAGCAAAAGGTCGACCGAAATAAGCTGTCGTTACGGAGGTCTGCACTCTCAGGGCTTTTCTAGTTTTGGTCAGTAACGTCTGGTATAAAATATGGAGAGTATCTTTTAGTCTTTTTAGTTACATGAACACATACACATACAGTATATGTATGTATGTGTGTGTATATATATATATATATATATATATATGTATATATATATATATATACATATATATATGTATATATATATATGTGTGTGTGTGTGTGTGTGTGCTTGTATGCATACATATATACTGTATATGTATTTACGTGTTTATGTATATATCTATGCGTGTATATATATATATATATATATATATATGTATACTATATATATGTGTGTGTGTGGTTATGTATATGTATGTATATCTACAGCCGTAATTTATTATATATAAAACGAACAAACGAAACCTATTCACCAAATAGAAGTGCTGAATAACTCAAGTAGGCCTCTATTCTACAGGAATCTTGGTGAGCTCACAAGTGTCTCCTCTTCCCCCCTCCCCCCGAGGAGTGTAATCTGTTTAAGGTTGAGCATGGACGAATATATCTGGTTATGGGGGTCTTAACATTTTAGCCTTTTGTAGCCTTTTTTATTTCATTTTATTGTCCTTTTTAATATAGTTTAATGTGTATATTTTATTTGTGTTTTATAATCTCTTATAGTTTGTATTTATATTTATAGTTTAGAGATTATTTTTAATTACAAACTGAAATAATGTTACTTTGTGTTTATTTACATCCAATTACATACAAGTTTACTTCTATGATATTTAAGATTCGATTGAGTATAGCACAAGAATTTTGGAAATGGCCTGCTTTTATTGTTATTACTATTATTATTATTTTTATTATTGTTTATTATTATTATTATTATTATTATTATTATTATTATTATTATTAGCTAAGGTACAACCCTAGTTTGAAAAACAGGATGCTATAAGCCCAAGGATTCCTGAAGGGAAAATTAGCACAGTGAGGAAATGAAATAGGGAAATAAATAAACCACAAGAGAAGTAGTGCACAATTAATGTAAACTAATTTAAGAACAGTAACAGCATTAAATTAGATCTTTCATATTTAAACTATAGAGATAGACCTATATGCTGCCAGTTTCAACTTTTGAATTTCAAGTCTTATAGCTTCATTTGATTTATGACATTATAGTGATAATACGATTTCATTTAGATTATACTCAGCATTGCTTAAATAAAATCATATTAAAATAATTCTGGCTATAAATTTTATATATTTTTTCGTATTGTTGAAGCAAAGGAAGTAATAAATCCATATATTAAGAAAAATTAAAGAAGGCTAATGATTTTGAAGAATAGAAAAGTAATTATTTGAAAATAAAGAAGGGTAGTACAGTAATTTGAAATTACCAAAGAATAACTTTCAAAATAATAATGTTTAATAATTTGAAGGTATAGAAGATCAATCAATTGAAAGAAAATGAGGTTAATATTTATAAAATATTTAAGAATGGTAACTTGAAAGTAATGAATGTTAATGATTCTGAAATACATAACTGTAAAATATATTATAGTAATAACTTGCTAATATGGAAGATTTATAACTTTAAAATTTTTAGAAAGTTTCCATTCGTCTTTGCATTATAATTATATGATTAATAGTGATTAATTAAGCAAATTATCTGCACTCCACGAACCTATTTTAGAAATAAAAAGAACTAATTATGAAGTAATTATTTTCTGTCTATTTTTACAGCATAAAATTATCTTTGTAACAATATGAGAATCGAAAAATTAAAATGGGTTTTAGAATGATTTGCTACTTTCGATGAAAAATTCTGTACTCCATGAACCTATTTTAGAAATAAAAAGAACATTATGAAAAAGTAATTATTTTCTGTCTATTTTTACAGCATAAAATTATCTTTGTAACAATATGAGAATCGAAAAATTAAAATGGGTTTTAGAATGATTTGCTACTTTCGATGAAATGTAAATATTGGTGCGAATATGCCATTTATATTGTTTTGAATTATGAGAATTCCAGTGCTGTTTAATAAAGCATGTTTTTGTATTTTACATTTCATGATAAATGATTAAATTTTGTATCAATGACTGAATTGCTTTATTGAATATTACTGATGTTCAAGTTCACGGTGACAGATGTTTTGTGGTTTTGGTGTTTGTGAGGAGAGGGGAGGAGGAGGTTTGAGGGGTAGAGGGGGCGGCCGTTGGTTGGTAAGGGGGGAGGAGGTCAGGGGGGTTAGGTGGGAGAAGGAAAGACCCGGGGGGAGGATGTGAGAGGAGGAGGACAGCGTTACTTGGCAGTATAGAGAGTTGTGCGGTCCTTTGACTGGCTAGACATTACTACATTGGATCCTTCTCTCTGGTTATGGTTCTTTCCCTTCGCCTTCACATACACCGAATAGTCTGGTATATTCTTTACAGATTCTCCTCTGTCCTCATACACCTGAAAACACCAAACAATTCTTCTTCACCCAAGAGGTTCACTACTGGGCTGTAACTGTTCAGTGGCTACTTTCTTCTTGGTAAGGGTAGAAGAGACTCTTTAGCTATGGTAAGCAGCTCTTCTAGGAGAAGGACACTCCAAAATCAAACCATTGTTCTCTATTCTTTGGTAGTGCCATAGCCTCTGTATCATGGTCTTCCACTGTCTTGCGTTAGATTTCTCTTGCTTGAGGGTACACTCAGGCATACTATTCTATCTAATATCTCTTCCTTTTGTTTTGTTCAAGTTTTATAGTTTATATAGGAAATATTTATTTTAATGTTGTTACTGATCTTAAATATTTTATTTTTCCTTATTTCCTTTTCTCACTGGGCTATTTTCCCTGTTGGGCCCCCTGGGCTTATAGCATCTTGCTTTTAAAACTAGAGTTGTAGCTTAGCAAATAATAATAATAATATTAATAATAATAATAATAATAATAATGAAAACTCGTAGAATCTTGTGAATTTATGGAAGATAGGAATTGGATGCTCATTCAAATAGGGAAAACAAAATGAACAAGCGAAACAGAAAAACAAAAGAAAGAAGAGAAATATGGAAAACAAAAGGGAGAGGAGAAATAAGGAAAACAAAAAGAACAAGTGAAACAGGAAAAAAAAAGGAAGAAGTGAAATAAGGAAAACAAAAGGAAGAAGTGAAATAAGGAAAACAAAAGGAAGGAGAGAAATAAGGAAAACAAAAGGAACGAGTGAAACAGGAAAACAAAAGGAAGAAGTGAAATAGGGAAAACAAAAGGAAGAAGTGAAATAGGGAAAACAAAAGGAAGAAGAGAAATAGGGAAAACAAAAGGAACAAGTGAAACAAGGAAACCAGAGGGAAGAAGAGAAATAAGGAAAACAAAAGGAACAAGCGAAACAGGAAAACAAAAGGAAAATGAGAATTAAGGAAAACAAAAGGAACAAATAAAAATGGAAACCAGAAGGAAGAGGTGGAAAAGGGAAATCAAAAGTCAGAACTGAAGCATGGATAACAAAGAGAAGTAAAACGGAAAACCAAAGAAGTGAAACAAAGAAAAGAAAAGGAAGAATTGATTGAATTTAAACTATTATTGAATAAAGCAATCGTCAAATTGACCATTTATGATTTTTGCTCGAAGATGAGAGAAGAGGTGGCCTATCGGGAGCCCATGGGCAATTAGAGTTAAAAAGAAAATACATAATTTGTTATTGCTTAGTTTTTAAATTTAGAAAGTACGATCAACCAAGGTGTTCCGTTGAATAGGACAGAGATTGGATCCCATTAGCTAGGTCAATGGATCGTTCCTGAACTACTAGCTAACCAGCTCCTGGTGCAAAGAAAACGGGCGTGAGACTTGCAAGCACATATTACCAATTGGATGTAAGAAGTCTGAAGTCTGTACCCTTACAAGGGTGTAACATGGCTTCGATAAAGGAATCTCAATTTTATCATCTCCTCCTACGCTTATTCACGCAGAGGGCCTCGGTTAGATTTTTGCTAGTAGTCTCTATCTTGAGCTTTTAATTTAATACCTCTCCAATCATCATCATCTACTTCTCGCTTCATAGTCCTCAGCCATGTAGGCCTAAGTCTTCCAACTATTCTAATACCTTGTGTAGTCCAGTTAAACGTTTGGGGAACTAATCTCTCTTGGGGAGTGGGAAGAGCATGCCCAAACCATCTCCATCCACCCCTTAATCTCTCTCATAGTTTCATTTCCAATCCTGTCCTGACATTTAACTCCCAATATCCTTCTGAGGGCTTTGTTCTCAAATCTACAAAATCTGTTGGATAGTGTTTCATTGTCATACCACGACTCTTGTCCACACTGTAACACCGATCTCACTAAACTGTGAGTAATGGACGTTTGCCTTTCCTACTTTTCTCTCCTCTAACATCAAAATGTTTTTCACTCCCTTGGTATCCCTGTGGAATCTCGCCACGTTGTAAATAAAAGCCTCTGGGCCAAACCGGACCTTCCATTAGATATTTATAGGAAACTGAATATTCCAAGTCCACAAAATCTGTTTGAATTGGATGAGGTTCAGTTAGGTCCATTTGATATGAAAGAAGAAGGAGTTATCCTCTCCTTTTACCGCTTCTTGATAAGAGGTGGGTGAATCTCTCTCTCTCTCTCTCTCTCTCTCTCTCTCTCTCTCTCTCTCTCTCTCTCTCTCTCTAAGTGGTAATAGTTTTATGATTTTTCCAGGTTCACCATATTATCTTTGTCTTTCAACTTTTCTTTGCTAGCATTTAGTTAAGAATTCCTTCTCAATCCTTCTCACAATATTTACTAAGAAATGAATAATTTCTCTTTCTGTGTTCTTATATGTCTCTCCCATACTCGCATCCATACCATACTCATTATCCTATATGAATTAATTCTCTCTCTCTCTCGCTCTCTCTCTCTCTCTCTCTCTCTCTCTCTCTCTCTCTCTCTCTCTCTCAATACATTTATCGATTCATGTCAATACTGATTATATGATATGAATTAATTGGCTCTCTCAATACATTTATCTATTCACACCATAATATTATATGAATTAACTCTCGCTCTCTCTCTCTCTCTCTCTCTCTCTCTCTCTCTCTCTCTCTCTCTCTCTAAATACATTTCTCCATAGGATCTATGTTGCAACTTTCATACCTGGATGGAAGATCTAAAGTCGTTGGTGCATAATCTGCTAATCTCATTAGTTGATTAACATTCATCAGATCTTGAGCATAATGTTGATTGGGTTGTGGGTTGCAATGTGGCCTGAGAACTTGAGAAACCTTCCATAGTGTTTAGAGCGATGCATCATCTTATGACTGTTGTTTAAAGGTCGATCATGAATAGCAGAGGCAAGGGATGGTGACATTGCCCTATCAAACAGGACAATGCCCCTAGAGACTGACCACATTACATATATTCAGCGCCCATGCCCCTACTCCGCCGAAGCTAGGACCAGGGAGGGTCAGGCAATGGCTGCTGATGACTCAGCAGATAGACCTATAGACTCTCCCAACCTCTCATCCTTAGCTCACAAAGATAGTGACGTTGCAGCGACCTAAGGAATTGACGAGTTTGAGAGGGTTTTCCCTGAACTTTGTTATTTCCTTTATGTCTATCGGTTTCTGTAGGCTTAATTGACCCTCTCTTTATTATTTCCTCTATTTATAAGGGAAATAAGGGAGATTAGTTCACCTAACTTATAACTGGACTTCACAAGATGCTAGAAGAATTGGAAGACCCAGGTCTACATGGCTGAGCTCTATGAAGCAGGAAGTATGATATGAGGAATAGAGAAGTATTGAATTAAAAGCATAAAACAGAGACTGCGGGCGAAATCTAACCGAGGCCCTTTTCGTCAATAGGCCTAGAAGGAGATAATGAGAATGATTTCTGAAATTAAATTTTACCTTGGCTAGATAAGAAAAATTACCTACCATTTCCATCGGCCATTATTTTGAAGTAAATCATCTTGATTTTTAAATATGGGAGACATTTTCATTCTATGAAGATAGTAAAATTATAATTTTGAAATTTATGAACAGAAAAAAAAAACTTTTATTGCTCATAGAATTGTATTTTTTTTTTGGCGCCAAAAGCATTACAATATTAAGGAATATGTTTTTCATCCTTAAGATATATAACTTCTATAATCATGATAAACCAGGTTCACGAATTTTACATATTAATTTTCACAAAACAGTTTATATCCCCAAAATATCAAGAAAGTATCGTATTCATGCACAATGTTGTTTAATCTTTCACTAAAAAATTAAGTTTTTAAGCCCAAGATATTTCCACAACTACAAAGGTGTTTTTACGTTAACAGAATAACATTTTTAAACGCTTTGCACTCTTTAAAAAAAAAAAAAAAAAAAACTAATATATCCTAAAATAACGTTTTTATGTGCAGCAAATTACGTGTATCTTTTACAGGCAACGTTTTTACAACCGCTACTGTAAAACAAATCATTCTTTTAACTGCTGCTTAAGACCCATGGCGAAAATTAATTAGCCCTAAACGTGGGTGCCATAAAACCCTTCGTAATTTGGTTTCTTCCACCTTTCTTTGCTAAGAGGAATGCTAACTTTTCCTCCCTCTGGTATGTAGAAGCTTTTATGTGCCCCCCCCCCCCCCTCCCACAAAAGAAAAACATTTAGGGAGATCTTGGCTGCACTAAAATGTATGACTTTAGTTTCTCTTGTGAGAACTGGACTATGAAGCTTTATAGAGAATGTTAGTGTGACGTTTGACCTAAATACCCCTCCCCCCTCCCCCCCCCCTTTGAATTAAAGAAGACGGATAAGAAAGGAGGAAGGGTAGAGAGCTATGTTACGGAGGTCTGGGAAAGGTTAGAGAATCTCAAAGTTCTGTTGAGTAGGGTTTCTATTATTATTATTATTATTATTATTATTATTATTGATAGTTCACAGGAATAAAATACTGCTAGATTATTTATCATTATTATTACTATTATTATTATTATTATTATTGTTGTTGTTGTTGTTGATATCTCACAGGAATAAGATACTGCTAGATTATTATTATTATTATTTTTGTCATTATTATCTAGCAGTACCAGCCAAACTCTGCTGATTCCCTCGTCAGGCTTGGAGGAGCGGATAAAAGAAAGGTCCCCTTTTGTTCCTTTGTTTGATGTCGGCTACCTCCCAAAATTGGGGGAAGTGCCTTGGTAATTCGATAGGTAGATTATTTTTTTTTATTATCATTATTATAATTATTATTATTGTTGTTGTTGTTGTTATTGTTATTGTTATTACTTGCTAAGCTACAACCCTTGTTAGAAAAGCAGGATGCTAAGCGCACGAGTCACCTTCATGCATCCAGCTGCTAAATAAGTTAATTTAATGGCAGTACGGTGATATAATATCGATTGTGATACACGAAATATTTTGTAGGATTCAATTAGATGAAATCGATATAGATTTTTAATGCATATCTTGAGTCGAAATAAGGACAATGACAAATTGAACCGCACATCCTAACCTAACGCTAACGTGACCTCCCCTGAGGCACAGTGTCTAACCAGATCCTTGAAACGTCCACTGATACACGAATATTATTGTTGTTGGATAGGTTTAATGTAGAGGTTCTGTTCTACAACTACTGTGTGTTAAGGTATCTCTGTATAGTTCATAGTGGTTCCCAAATTGGTCAGAACCGATTGATATTGGGTGAACGGCGAGGCAAAAGCTGTTGTTTGGGGCGACATGGTAGCATTGTATATTATTATTATTATTATTATTATTATTAGATATATTATTATTATTATTATTGGTTGCTAAGCTTCAACTCTAGCTGGAAAAAGCAGGATGCCATAAGCACAGGGGCTCCAACAGGAAAAATAGCAATAATAATTTTTTTTTTTTTTTAACTAAATCTCAATGACAAATCATATGTCACACACTAAGTCAATGAAACTCATATGCAGAATATAGATAATAAATTTGACATTGGAATTGTAAACGAATTCATGGCCACATTACGTTGTTTAAAATTGAATAAGTGTGGCGCAAAGACTTTGATAAGCTAGGGGACGCCAGCCTGAAGAAGATTAGGAACCACCTGTTTATATTCGCCATACGATTCAAAGTAAGATAAGTAGGGTTGTAGCTTAGCATTTAATAATAATAATAATAATAATAATAATAATAATAATAATAATAATAATAATAATAACGTGATAACGTTGGCTTAATCGAATGCTTTTCAATAAGCATGCTCCCCTGAATTCTAGAGGGAGATTGCACTCTAGAGTGTATCGGTGATTCCACTCTATAGAATCTTTTTGGTGATGCACTCTATAAAATCTTAAGGTGATTGCACTCTATAAAATCTTGAAGTGATTGCATCATATAAAGTCTTTCGGTGATTACACTCTATAAAATCTTAAATTGCTTGCACCATATAAAGTCTTTCGGTGATTGCACTCTACAAACTTTTTCGGTGATTGCACTCTATAAAATCTTTCATTGATTGCACTCTATAAAATCTTTCATTGATTTCACTCTATAAAGTTTCGGTGATTGCACTCTATAAAATCTTTCGTTGATTGCACTCTATAGAGTCTTCCGGGGATTGCACTCTATAGAATCTTTCGGTGACTTCACTATAAAATCTTTGGGTAATTGCACTCTATAGAGTTTCGGTGATTGCAATCTATAGAGTCTTTCAGTGATTGCACTCCATAAAATCTTTCGTTGATTGCACTCTATAAAGTTTCGGTGATTGCACTCTTGAAGTCTTTCGGTGATTGCACTCTAAAATTTCCCGGTATTTGCACTCTATAATCTTCACCTTTATTCAGCAATTGATGTAGGATGTAGTCCATTTTGCTCCCATCCAGATTTCGTCGCAATTAAATGGCTTTAGAGAGGAGCAGACCGAGAGAGGGGGCGAATCCTTTCCCATATTTGCCCAAAATCATAGAAGAGCCATAAGTATATTTCACCTCTACGAGAGAGTCATAATATTCTGAAGAGGTTCTAATGGATTCTATAAAGCGAGAAACAGTTATCTGACGTTTAACTCTTCCTCCCGTCTTTCTGTTATTATTATTCTGAGTATTTGTGACTGTGTTTACAACAGTTGCACTAAATCGAGGTCTTCTGAGGTCTTCGACTGGGTAATATATGGATTTGTTATGATCTTTCCTTAGTGGGTAAAGCGGTTTTTTTTTTTCATGAAAGAAAACAACTTGCGATATTTTATGAGTTTTGAAACCTTCCTACCTTCTCTCTCTCTCTCTCTCTCTCTCTCTCTCTCTCTCTCTCTCTCTCTCTCTCTCTCTCTCTCTCTCTCTCTCATATATATATATATTATATATATATATATATATATATATATATATATATATACACTGTATATGTATATATATATATATATATATATACATATATATATATATTTCAATTGAGCCATATATATTAACACATTAAAGTTTGGATTCTCTTAACAACCTCGGGATCAGAGCCCGGGGCGAAATCACTCAAAGACTAAAGTATCTGTCCGGCCGGGCTTCGAACCCTGGTCCAGGATACTTGTGTGACATTGACCATACCACTCAGCCACGAAGAAAGATGAAAGTCAATGACAATTCTTCTGTATATATACCTGTCGAATTCAGGTTTTTTTTTGTACTTAGAATTGAAATCAACCCATCTTCGAAGCCCGGCCGGGACAGATACTATAGTCTTTGAGTGATTTCGCCCGGGGCTCTGATCCCAAGGTTGTTAAGAGAATCCAGACTTTAATGTGTTAATATATATGGCTTATTTGAAATATGAAAAACACGTTTAAATGTGCAAAAATATATCATATATACTGTATATATATATATATATATATATATATATATATCCCTTTCTTAGTGGATATATATATATATATATATATATATATATATATACATATACATATATATGTATATATAAATATGCCTATATTATATATATATATATATATATATATATATATATATGTATGTAATATAACGCGGACCTAGCCTAGACAAGCTCACGATTATAGTGATGGGGTATAATTCTTTCATTCCGTGGCCGAGTCTATAGAGAAACTGGACATAGCATGTTGGTATTTCATTGCTTGCACTTATTTTATAGCTACATGAGCTCGGAGAAGAAGCATAGATACTATTAGGAACCTCGCCACTATCAGTAATAATCATCTAAAAGAACACTAAAATACATATTTTAGTAATGAGAGTGACAACTACCGTAACAATTATAAGGCTAAATTACAAATAAAACCTGAATTTCCGAGCAATGAATTACTGGTTGTCGAAGTTAATAGGTGAACAGGTATTTATAAGGGTAATTAGGGACTTTAATTACATCGTCGTTTGTTTGCTGTTTAGCATTATTGCTTTTGCATGTTTATGGCACACAGACATGACATAATTTCATTTAGAATTAGAGGAATTTGTATATATATATATATATATATATATATATATATATATATATATATAGTCACATACTAGTGTACACAACCCGCCAAACTCCTCTCCAGGTATGACTACTCTTCTCCCCCTACCCGAGTGGCGAGGAAAGATATATATATATATATATATATATATATATATATATATATATATACACACATAGTTAATCAGTTACTCTTTATTATATAGATGGGATATGTGTGTGTGTGTGTGTTATTAATAACTTGGCTCTATACAAGCTGGAAGCGTGAATATGACAGTGACTGTTGTGTTATTTTTTTCTCAGGAGCCATCCCATGTTAGAAGAAATTTTTTGTTAGGAAAATTTATTTCGGAAGCTATTCATTCATAGAGAGAGAGAGAGAGAGAGAGAGAGAGAGAGAGAGAGAGAGAGAGAGAGAGAGAGAGAGAGAGATTGAATGATATACGGAGAGCTTTATGCGGGTGACCAAAATCTGAAATATTTTCGTAAAATAATCTTGCATAAATTACAGGAAAAATGTAAATCATTTGGGAAACAAATGTGTTTTCTCTGATCGCTGGATCCTGGAACGGTAAATTATGTATTGTAATGCAAAATACAATTTTTTCCTTACTGCAATGCTCTTAAATCGTGTCTCTATAATTTATTTCCCTGATTCTGTAATGTATAAATATTTATTTTTTGGTAAAACTGCAGCGAACATATTTTGCGTGAGCATATATGATTTTGCAACATAACCTCCAAAGTTTTATTAATAAATGAGTAGTAAAAGTTTTAGAAGGATTATCAAAATTTTTTGAAACTGAATACATATTTCTCAGTAAATTTTAGACCCCTACAATTTAACTTTCTTTAACTTAGGAAATAGAATGTTATATTTTTCTTATTGATTCCGGTCTCCCTTTCAATAAATGAATTCCTATCCTAAAGATGAAACATTGGTTGATTGATTTGATTGAAAACTTTAAATCAATCAATTATTCTTTCAACTTTTGGATTGGAATTTAATTATTATTAATATTATTATTATTATTATTATTATTATTATTATTATTATTGTTTTTGTTATTATTATTACTTGCTAAGCTGCAACCCTAGTTGGAAAGGCAGGATGTTATAAGTCCAGGGGCCTTAACAGGAAAAATAGCTCAGTGACGAAAGGAGAAAAAGGAAAAATAAAATATAAGAGCAATAGCATTAAAATAAATATTTCCTATATAAGGTATTAAAACTTTAACAAAACAAGAGGAAGAGAAATAAGATAGAATAGTGTGCCCGAGTGTACTCTCAAGCAAGAGAACTCTACCCCAAGACAGTGAGAGACCATGGCACAGAGGCTATAACACTACCCAAAACTAGAGAACAGTTGTTTGATTTTGGAGTGTTCTAGAAGAGCTGCTTACCATAGCTAAAGAGGCTCTTCTACTCTTACCAAGGGGAAAATATTGTGACTCTTCTATCTATATATG
Organism: Palaemon carinicauda; assembly: GCF_036898095.1. Lineage (NCBI taxonomy): Eukaryota > Metazoa > Arthropoda > Malacostraca > Decapoda > Palaemonidae > Palaemon > Palaemon carinicauda. Next base: position 62,054,436 of record NC_090741.1, read on the forward strand.
AAGGGAATCATCTCTACTTTAGTATGTGGAGGATAGAACATCGAAATTCAATTCTCATAGACGTGGACTCAAGATTTTTTATGGTGGCCTGGTGGTAGCGTCCTTGCCTGGTCATTGCCAGACTGGGGTTTAAGTCCCGCTCAATAACTCCTTAGTTTCTTCGGTCGCTGCAACCTCACCATCCTTGTGAGCGAAGGATCAGGGGTTTGGGGGAGCCTATAGGTCTACCTGCTAAGTCATCAGCAGGCATTGCCTGACCTTCTTTGATCTTAGCTTAGGTAGAGAGAGGACTTGGGTGCTGATCATATGTAACGTGGGCAGTCTCTAGGGCATTGTCCAGCTTGATAGGGCAATGTCACTGTCCCTTGCCTCTGCTATTCATGAGCAGTGTTTAAACTTTTAAACTTGCCAAGAGAAATCTCTTCATATTATTTCTACAGAAATACTTGTATCTCGGGTACTGAACGTATTCAAAAATTAAGTTTACAAAAATTTGAGGAATGTTTAATGTCAAGATTTATATGTGGTAAATAAAACCAAATATTTTCTGATGGGTAAAAGAATTGCAAAGTTTTTATTTATTTTTTTTTTATATATATTTTTTTTTTTTTTTTTTTTTTTTGTAAACCGTATTTCTGTAGATGATGTTTCAATATTATCATAGTAAATCATATTTGCAGGAGGCAAGCTTCCATTTATTCTCATTTTACCACCTTTTCAAAAGAGATAATCTCTCTCTCTCTCTCTCTCTCTCTCTCTCTCTCTCTCTCTCTCTCTCTCTCTCTCTCTCTCTCTTCTTCTGATAAATATCTTATTGTGTATCTATTTTACACATTTTGAAAGTAGAATGACGTAAATTCATTCCAAGCTGCCAGTATTGATCATTCCTAAAAAGCTTCTCTTAAATGCAAGTGGAAACTTCGCCCGTTTTATGTGTCAAGTAGAATTGTAACCCGAAGTAAAGTTATTCCGTTGGGACAAATTTTTCACTGTATTTCACCCCCACGGAAATTAGGTCGGTTCCTGCCCCCTACTTCCCTTGGGAAGGGGATAAGCCCTTCCTTCCCCTCCCCCTGCAGTAAGAAGAAGAAGGAGAGAGAGAGAGAGAGAGAGAGAGAGAGAGAGAGAGAGAGAGAGAGAGAGAGAGAGAGAGTTATAATATGACATGAAAATTGGATCTACTGCTTGTGTGGAGAGAGAGAGAGAGAGAGAGAGAGAGAGAGAGAGAGAGAGAGAGAGAGAGATAGAGAGAGATAGAGAGTTTTTCCACGGACCGAGCGCGTACCTTCACTTTCACACTGTAATAAATCCTTTTGTAACTTCTCATAAATTGGGGGCACAGCTTGTGTTGCTCATGACGGGGGTGGGTAAGGGGCTTTGTACCCCTCCCCCATGGGCCATTATCATTGCCACCCCCTTCCCTCCTTCCTTCAGGCAGACATACGCATGCACGCAGTGTGCTTGTCCGCCCACACCAAATTTCTACTTGAAATATTTTTCCGTGTTTTTTTTTTTTTTTTTTTTTTTTTTTTTCCTACTCGGTGGTTGGAGGTTGAAGATGTCTGGGAATGGAATATGAGATATTCAGTTTTAAGTTTTTTTATTTTCTTAATTCAAAATATGAAATTTGAGTTTTGAAAAGGGAAAATTGTGCTATTTCCTGGAAATTGAAAAGCATTTTTATGATTTTTTTTTGTTTGATTCAAAATATGTAATATGACTTTTTTGAAAATTGGAAATTATACTATTAGCTGGCAATTGCAAATGATTTATCTGATTTTTTTTAGTTTAATTCAAAATATGAAATATGAGTTTTGAAAAGGGAAAATTGTGTTATTTCCTGGAAATTGAAAAGCATTTTTTCTTTTTTTTTCTTTTTTTGTTTAATTCAAAATATGTAATATGACTTTTTTGAAAATGGGAAATTATACTATTAGCTGGGAATTGCAAATAATTTATCTGATTTTTTTTTTTTTTAGTTTAATTCAAAATATGAAATATGTCATTTTTGAAAAAGGGAAATTGTATAGTTTGCTGGAAATTGAAAATGAGTTTTAGGATTGTTCAAATTATGAAATATTACAGTTTTGAAAAGGTAAAATTTTACTATTCGATTGTTAATGGAAAATAGGTTTTGGGAACAATTTTTTAATTTTAAAATATGACAGATTAGAAAAAGGAAAAATTTTACTATTCGCTGGGAACTAGAAATAAGTTTTAGAATTTTTTATTTTAAATTAAAATAGGAAATATGGCAGTTCTGAAAAAGTAATTTGTACTATTCGCTATGAATTCAAAATGGGTTACAGGACATTTTTGAATTCTGAAATATGATAGTTTAGAAAAAGAAAAATTGTGCTATTCACCGGGAATTCAGAATGAGTTTTAGGAGTTTTTTTTTTTTTATTTATGGAAGATGGCAGTATTGAAAAAGGAAAACTGTACTGTTCGCTTCTCAATCGCTTATATATCAGGTTTTTTCTAGTTTATATATATATATATATATATATATATATATATATATATATATATATATATATATATGTATATATATATATTTATATATATATATATATATATATATATATATATATATATATATATATATATATATATATATATATATATATGAAAAGGGAAATTTGTATTATTCGCTTGTAAATAGCTTATATGTCAGGTTTTTTATTCTAGTTTATATATATATATATATATATATATATATATATATATATATATATATATATATAAATTAAATTAGTGACGCATTAATATATAAAGAGGAACAGTGTACATATTACTATACCACAAAATATTGGTAGTCTATAATATTTTAATCCAATCCTCTCCAGCTCATCTATTTTCCATAATTCCCATTTCGTATGACGAAAATACTGAATTCATAGATGACATGCATACATGTATGTGTTCATACGTATATAATGTACGCATGTGTATTTGCGTACATTTTCAGTGATATAAAGAGCTCTCAACTGTTCGAATGCCTAATATGTAAGAGGGGTGTAATGTCTATATGAAACTGTTATTTCGAATAGGACAAGTGAGAAGTCGATTTTTTCAGCGGGTGGGGTTCGAACCTAGTCCTAGAGGAAAGGTTAAACAAGGGATAGAATTTACCTTTAACACGCTATTGGTACTATCAATATCTGATAGAATGATGTTAGAATTTCATCATGGAATTCTAATGAATATAAAAAATATATTTGTATTTAACTATTGAATTAACATAAAATTTTCAGAATTTCAACTTGAAATTTTAATAATTAAAAAAAAAAAAAAAATCTCTTTGACGAATTCACATAAAATTATGTCAGAATCTCAACATGGAATTTTAACAAATATAAGAGAACAATTTACCTTTAACTACCGAATTCACATAGAATTATGTCAGAATCTCATTATAAAATTTTAACGACCTAAAGAAAACCATTCACATTTAACAGTCGAATTCACATAAAATTGTTTCAGAATCTCAACATAACATTTTAACAAATATATATATATATATAAAAAAACAATATAATTAACAATCAAACTCACATAAAAATGTCTCAGAATTTTAACATGGAATATTACCAAATGTAAGAAAGCAGTTAAAACAGTTTACAATAACAGTCAAATTCACATAAAAATGTTTTAGAATTGAAAAATGAAATTTTAACGAATTTAAGAAAACCCTTCACATTTATCACTCGAATTCACATAAAAATGTTTTAAAATTTCGAAATAGAATTTTGACGAATATAAAAACAAAATACATTTAACAGTCGAATTCACATAAAATTGTATCAGAGTTTCAATAAAGAATTTTTTAATGAGTTTAAGATAAGAGTTGAAGTATACATCCCAGGTAGTTAGGGAAACATCACGTTCCCTCTCCTCTTCAGTGATGAAAAATAGTGATACGGCCACTCAAAGTTACGTGAAACTTTCTATGTTAGTGTGTGACCGCATTTCATTATTTTTCATACTGAGGAGAAGACGTGATGGCCCGAGGAAGTAAGCGGTTGTGAAAAATTAGATTTTCCTCCAATTTCGTGTGTGTATATATATACATACACGTATGTATGTATATACACATGTATATATATTTCTATATACGTATAGTATATACATTTATAAACATATAGTATATATATACGTATATATGTATATACTGTATTTATATCGTTTTGTTCGCATGAACCCACATTTGCATCTTATTTATTAATCTCTCTCTCTCTCTCTCTCTCTCTCTCTCTCTCTCTCTCTCTCTCTCTCTCTCTCTCTCTCTCTCTCTCTCTCACACACATACACATATATATATGTATATACATATACATATAAATATGTGTATATATATATATATATATATATATATATATATATATATATATGTATAAGGGATAACTTTAAACCGAATGTAAATCTGCAAGAACATATATATATATATATATATATATATATATATATATATATATATATATATATATATATATATATATATATATGAATGTGTGTGTATATATATATACACCCATACACACATACACACACAAAAACACAAATATATACTGGTATAATATATATATATATATATATATATATATATATATATATATATATATATATATTTAAATAACGACAGCATCCTGAATTCACAAATCTCGAATCTTTGAGAATTGTATGAATTCTTTGATATAAAACAGGATAATTTAAATGATATGCGATGTCTCACATCATATGTTTCGCTTCCTTCGAAAGAGTTTTCCTTTTATTAATGTGTATATATTTCGTACTGGTTGGGTAATCGTATATTGGATTTTATTTTCCTGTTTTTCACTGATATTTTTCCATTTTTTATGTATTGGATTGAAATTGCCAGACAGTTTTGTTTATTTTTTTAAAAGGCTTTAATTACTTTTGTTCATGGAAGACTTTTTTTATATATAATATTAATTGTTATTCTTTTTATTATTTTATGAAAGAAACTTAAAAAATATCCTTCAATTAAACTATTGTAGGATTTTAAAAAAGATCCGTTAATTGAACTATTGTAGGATTTTCCAGTGGATGAAAAATAAGAGAAAACGTACAGTGGTCTCGGATATAAATTGACATATTGTAATATTGTTCATTATTGTTTTCCCCTTTGTCAACTGAACTAATGATCACATGTTTAAACCAACACATATTCCCCTTCATCCCCATGGTGGCCCATTGGAAACGTCCCTGCCTGGCAATTGGCGGACTGGGGTTCGAGTCCCGCTTAAAATCGATAGTTTCTTGTAGTTGCTGCAACCTCACCATCCTTGCGAGATAAGGATGGGGGTTTGGAGGTGTCTATAAGTCTACCTGCTGAGTCATCAGCAGCCATTGCCTGTCCCTCCATGGTCCTAATTTGGACGCTGATCATATGGATATATGGTCAGTTTCTAGAGCAATGTCTTGCTAGCTACAGTCGCTAATAAGCCCCACCCCTTGATGACACAGTGGCCAATCACGCTTTCTGCCCTACACATTTCAAACCGGGAGACAACGTGATTGGCTCTTACGTCATCAGGAGGTGGAGCTTATTTCGCCTGGAATATCTGTGGCTACTATAGTAGATTATCACTGTCCCTTGCCTCTGCCATTCATGAGCCTCCGTTAAACATTTAAAACGTCATTATGCATTCCTATTTGAACAATGCAATCTGAAATTAATTCCCCACCGTTAATTCTAATTCATGGAATAATGATATGCAATAATAGTTTTGTTGTTTTCAGAGGGCAAAAGTGCGGTCGTGTTAAATGGTTCCATTTATCATTGGCTGCGGGGAGAGTAATGGCTGGCCGTAACGAGCAAATGATTTTAATTACACCATAATTCGGTGTGGTTGATGGTGATCCAATTTTCTGCGTTGTGTCAGTGGAATTGTTGATTTTCGTGTTGTACGTTATTTGATGGTTTTGTCTTTATTTTTTTTTTATATTTTATCTTATATTTTGAATTTTTTAATTTTTTTCGTTAGATTTTATTAAATTCATATTTTCTCTTATATTTTATATTGTTTCCTTATATTTTATATTTTTATATTTCTTACATTTTATGTTGTTTATTTTTCCCTATATTTTATATTTTATTTCTTATAATCTATATTTATATTTTTTCTTATATTTTATATCTTTTATATTATTTTCTTATATTTCATATTTTTATATTATTTTCTTATATTTTCTATTTTTCTATTTTTTCTTATATTTCATATTTTTATTTTTCCTTATATCTTTTATCTTTTGCTTTTTTCCCTGTTCATCTTTCGTTGGCTTTCTTCCTATTTTACATGTAATTCACTCTTTCCAAAGACAAATTTATGATAAGAAGATTGTGGAATTATCTTCTAAATTCTTTTAATCCCTTTTTTAAACGAGGTGTTTTTTTATAAGTTTTTATTTCATACTTAATTTCAAATTTCTCACTTATCGCAAAAATGACATTCATAAATAACAGTGGAATTCTAAACTGGCTAAACCATTTTAAAATTCATAAATTAGAAGTGATTGAAAAATATTGGATCGTATAAATCTTGCATTACTGTTTTAACTAGTGTTGAGAGAGAGAGAGAGAGAGAGAGAGAGAGAGAGAGAGAGAGAGAGAGAGAGAGAGAGAGAGAGAGAGAGAGGCAGCCAAAAAATAGTGATACATATTTGAAATTTCAATATATGATTCTAACACTGGATCTAGTTACAATAATTGTCATATAGGAAAACTGTCCATCAAATTAATTAAATTTCCTAACATATAAACAAAATTGGAGAGGAAATTGCGGCTGTAATCACTATTTTTATTTTGTATAAAATGGCAAGTTTTCGTGTAAATGATTTGAGCTTCATCCAAAACTATTTGTTGCACAATTTCATGATATCTTCACTACATAAAACAATTATCGTTTAGATTATTCGTGTACGTTGCAAATTGGAGCACTTCATATTCATTCGTTAGTTCATTTGGTCGCTGCAACCTTACCGTCCCTGTGAGTTAAAGATGAGTGGGTTTGAGGGAACGTATAGGTCTATCTGCTGGCTCATCAGCAGCCATTACCCTGCCCTCCTTGGTCCTAGCTTGGGTGGAGAGGGGGCTTAGGCGATGATCATATGTAATATGATCAGTCTCTAGGACATCGTCCTGCTTGATAGGGCAATGTCACTATCTCTTGCCTCTGCCATTCATGAGCGGCCTTTAAACTAGGCCTAATCAACTGATCAAATTTAAAGTCATGATTATTTGCAAGGTTTAGGACTGAGCAAGGTCTTTTCGTGAACAACGTTTCCTCAGTTGCGTGAAACAAAAAAAAAAAAAAAAAAAAAAATCTGAGTGCATAACCAAATTTCTATATGTAATTTTTTTTAAGTAAAAAACCTAGTTCATTTACATATACTCTGATACACTCGGGCACACTATTCTATCTTATTTCTCTACCTCTTGTTTGGTTTAATTTTTCATAGTTTATATAGGAGATATTTATTTTAATGTTAGTGTTCTTAAAATATTATATTTTTCCTTTCCTCACTGGGCTCTTTTCGTTGTTGGAGCCCCTAGGCTTATAGGATTCTGCTTTTCCAACTAGGGTTGCAGCCTAGCAAGTAATAATAATAATAATAAGAAGAAGAAGAATAGCGCAAATTGCAATGGTGTTGAAAAGAGGAAAATTAGATTAACATAAAATTAACACCACTGAGGCAGCCATGGTCTTCAATCAATCGTAATTGCGATCACACTTGCATTTGTATTTCCCTAAACTTTATCACCTACTCTGTAATGTTAAATGTCAAGTTGAATCCCACAACCTTGCATTTTCATTTGGGTCGTTCAATGCCACAATTTAAAAAAAAAAAAAAAAAATGTTTTTGCTGTCACTAAATTTAGTTGAATCACTAAAATTGTAAAAGTTCAACCTTTTTTATTATAGCTGAGAAAACTCGCATTAGCGTTTTTTCAAGGTTTACTTTTATATTAATATTTGCATCCCCTCGAATTAGGTGTTAAATCTCGCAATCTCGCCTTTTCATATGTGTCGTTTAACGCCACAATTGTCTAAATAAATTTATTCAGTTGCATCAATAGAATTGCAAAAAGAAAAAAAAAATCCAACTTTCATTTGGCTAAGAAAGATCGCATGAGCGTCTTTTCATGGCTTACTTTTATGCTATTTATTTTATTATTTGAATTACCTAGAATTAGGTTTAAGGATTTTAATTTAACATAATTCAAATTAATCCACTCAACCTATGTCTAATGACCATCTTTTCATGGTTTATTTTTAAATCAATATTTGCATTACCTCAAATTAGGTGTAAGAATTTTAATTAAACCTAATTCAAATTGAACCATTAACCTCTTGTTTAGTTTTGCTGTAAGTAGATTATTTTCAGTCACCTGGAAAATACGTCATGAGCCCGTGTAAATATGCAAATTAGCGCTGTTGTGCGCAAATAGATCTGGCCCACACAATTTCAGTTTGGTATTTCCTTTCTCCTAGTTACTCCGACCACTCCACTCCCCCCTCCATCATAATTACGAAGTTGTTGGACCAATGTTCGCATAAGCAGAAAGTTGCCATTAACATTATAACCAACATCGTAACTAGATTAAGGCTATTTTCGAGTGTCAGACACAAAAATACATTTATGTCTTACTCGTGTTGGGTAATGTAATTATTTCCATTTTGGAAATTCATTCAATACTGATTATAACATAAACAGCAGATATTGTTGCTGTGGCCTGATTGGTAACGTCTCTGCCTGGTGTTTGCCAGTCGGGGGTTCGAGTCCCGCTCAGACTCGTTAGTGCCATTAGTGTCTGCAACCTTAGCATCCTTGTGAGCTAAGGTTTGGGGGTTTGGGGGAGCCTATAGGTCTATCTGCTGAGTCGTCAGCAGCCACTGCCTGGCCCTCCCTGGTCCTAGCTTGGGTGGAGAGGAGGCTTGGTCGCTGATCATATAATATATGGTCAGTCTCTAGGGCATTGTGCTGATTTCTAGGGCAATGTCACTGTCCCTTGCCTCTGACATTCATGAGGGACCTTTAAA
>NC_090741.1:62068503-62073503 GCF_036898095.1 Palaemon carinicauda
AGTGGTTTGATTTTGGAGTGTCCTTCTCCTAGAAGAGCTACTTGCCATAGCTAAAGAGTCTCTTCTACCCTTAAAAGAGGAAAGTAGCCACTGAACAATTACAGTGCAGTAAGAAGAATTGTTTGGTAATCTCAGTGTTGTCAGGTGTATGAGGACAGAGGAGAATATGTAACGAATTGGCCAGACTATTCGGGGTGTGAATGTCTAGGCAAAGGGAAGATGAACCGCAACCAGAGAGAAGGATCCAATGTAGTACCGTCTGGCCTGTAAAAAGACCCCATAACTCTCTAGTGGTAGTATATGAACGGGTGGCTGGTGCCCTGGCCAGCCTACTACCTCGAATATTGAATTTTCTTCCTAAGGAAAATATTTCTACGTTTTTATTCATATTGACCTTTCAGTGCTCGAAACCCTTAGAGCGTAGAGTGTGAAATTTACCCACCTAAAGAGTACCATGATTTTGAATTTAGTTTCGTATACTTTATTTGGTCTATTTGTCCACTTGTTTCCAATTCAATCAATATATGGCTCCTTGTGGCTTCCCTTACGTGGATTATATAGCCTGCGTTTTGCTAAGAGGTGGCTATGTAATTCTCTCTCTCTCTCTCTCTCTCTCTCTCTCTCTCTCTCTCTCTCTCTCTCTCTCTCTCTCTCTCTCTCTCTCTCTCTTTCTCTCTCTCTCTCTCTCTCTCTCTCCACAAGGGTCGACTGACAACCAGGTATACAATTCAGTGGTCGTATTACTCTTATTCACAGCCATTAAAGACCACCTTTGCGTAGCTAAGTAGTGCTTGCAGTATACCTTACACGGTGCACTGTAGGCGTTGCTTTAAGTTTTGGTATTTTATAAATGAAAGATCTAATTAAATGTTGTTATTTTCTTTTTCTTTTTTTCATTACTTCTTTCTTATTTCTTTCTTTCCTTTCCTCACTGGACTATGTTTCCCTGTTGGAGCCCTTGGGCTTATAGCATCTTGCTTTTCCAACTAGGATTATAGCTTAACTTATAATATAATAATGATAATAATAGTAGTAATATCTGGGCGCTGAATGGGCCTTATAGGGCCCAGCACTGGGCTATATAGCCTAAATTAAGAAATAGGGGCAGCCTATAAGTCTACCTGCTGAGTCAGCCCCAGGCCATTGCCTGGCTCTCCCTGGTCCTAGCTTGGGCGCTGATCGTATGTATATATGGTCAATCTCTCTGGAATTGTCACTGACCCCCTTGGCTTTGCCACTTATGAGCGCCTTTAAAACTTTCTGTTAAAGATTGGAAACTGTAAATTCTGGAAACAGAAGATGGAAGAGAATCCCAGATTTCACCGTCGCCCCTTCAATGGGTAAAGCTCCTTGTACAATAATTCTCATTTCTTTGATTTTTCTCCCTGAGCTCATTGATGATGGAGGAAGGGGTCCACACATTTCGTGGGGGGAGGTTTGGGAGGATGGGATGACCCTTTAGGGGGTGTTGGGGAGGGGGGGGGGGGGGGCACACCTTTCATCACCTGGGAAACTAGGTTACGGCTTAAGCAAATACAAAAGTTTGCTCAATCATTGTAGATTATAAAGTAGAGGGTCTCTTCTTGCAATCTATTGAAGAAGTCATATAGGTATGTAGGTAGGTAGGTAGAGAAGAAACCCCCCTCCACTCAAAAATGTAAAAGGAATGTAGGTAGGTAACTATGTATACCCCCTCTCCCCCAAGAATGTCTTCCAGTGTTGGTATTTTAATTTTCTATCTCCGTTCGCTCTCTCTGAGAAGAGGCAGATAAATTAGCTGAAATATGATACTAGATTATATCTACACTTGCCATCTATTGAAGACCCAAGTGCGAGGCGCGACCTCTTCATCAAGAAACACTCTTCGGGTATGGATGTAATAGGTTATCTATGCCTGCCATCTATTGACAAGTTAGGTAACTAATGGTGTGGACCTATACTCCACAAAGAATTGTCTGTAAGCGTTGCAACAGAGCACCGAAAGTGGTTCGTAATTAAAACTCCTAAGGAAGGTGAACATATTTTTTCTGGTAGTTTATTACACATCATTTTCTCGTTACCCTCCGCCAACGAAGTTGGAAGAGGTTGTTTTACACCCTGTTGGTGTGTGCGTTTGTTTGTGAACAGCTTTCTAGCCACAATTTTAATCGTAGAGTAATGAAACTTGCAGGGATTAACTGTTATGTAATAAGCTGGAAATGATTAAATTTTGGAAGGCCAAGGTCACGGCCAAGCAAAATGTCCAATTCACGTCATCAGCCATACGTTTGGACATCGTTGTCACAAAGTCTTCAAACTTGGTCATATTTCAGTGTTTGAAATTCCACGCCAATTAATACATGTTAAGGTCAAAGGTCAAGGTCAAGATGGAGCAAAAGACTGAGAAATAATCTGCCGTGGTGGAGGCATGCGTTTCTTGGCTACTGCTCATTCATGATTGCTTATTTCTTATCTTGACGGGGCATTTTTCTTGATCCATCGAATATTGGATCTTTGTGTGTGTGGGTTTTCTGTTCCTGTGTAAAGTAGTGAATAATTTTAGGTTTTTTTTATTATTCATTTTTTTTGCAGGTACTAATTATAGTTGGTATTATTACATAAAGGTTATTATTATTGAAATGGTAGTACACTGATTTTACAGCCAAAAATACTATACTGTATGTATGCATATATATATATATATATATATATATATATATATATATATATATATATATATATATATATATATATACACACACATTTCCTTCAAGTGTCAACCATTAATTCTTGTCCTGACAATTGTTTTTTTCTGAGACATTTTCCGTATTCACTAAAGTTTTGGAATTCTTTAACTGCTTTTGTTCTTTTTCCTTATATCCTCCTCTCTCTCTGTTTATTTCATTGGGATTGGGATAGAGAAAAAGAAATGCGTTTGGCTGTCACATTGGCTTTTCTTCTCGCCAGCAAATGCTCTGTTTTTTTTTCTCTATTTTAATCAATATTTAAAGTTTTTTCTTAAAGAAGGAAGTAATGAAAAACTGGTGAAAATATTCAAAATATTTTGAAATATCTTGTGTGTCTAATAGAGAGAGAGAGGAGGAGAGAAGAGAGAGAGAGAGAGAGAGAGAGAGAGAGATGTGGCAGCATCCAGCTATATGGTGTGCTTCGAGAGATAGACATAGATACATCCAAACATGGTTTGCTTTGAGAGAGAGAGAGAGAGAGGAGAGAGAGAGAGAGAGAGAGAGAGAGAGAGATTTGATATGGCAGCATCCCGAAATATATCATGCTTCGAAAAAGGCCTGGTGGACCGCTATCGCATGATAAATACTTGTCATGCCGAAGTCCAATGAAAGATGACCAGGTTTATTCGGGATTGGAAGAAACAAATTGGAAGATTCGGGAGGGGGCGACAAATCGTCGAATTCCGAATGTCTTGCGAGATTACTATGCAGAGGGCGAGGAAGGGAGGAATGATTTGAGTGTCCGTAAGAGTCTTTCTTTAGATAAAGATGGGGTCTTAGATACGAGTGTAGTAGTCTCGGCTTCAGGTGTGGGAGGAATTTCTTTGCATAAATAGTATTGTTCACTTTTATAAAGTAACTATACTAAATTTTTTGTTTAATGAGGTGCATTTGCCCTGAGAAGTGGATGGAAAGGGTTGAATTTTTATGTCCCTGGCGGGGTAGGGGGGGGGGGGGGGGAGTAGCCATATCCTGGTAAGGAGGCTATGAAGGATTTTTGTATGCATATCTATGTAAATAATTAGCCGTCATTTTCGATGGGTGACGTTGCACTATACTAATTTTTTTTAAATGAGGCGCATCTGCACAGATTCGCAGGGATGCCCTTTTAGCTGGGAAAAGTTTCCTACTTGCTGATTGGTTAGAATTATTTTGTCCAACCAATCAGCTTGTAAGAAACTTCCAAGCTAAAAGGGCACCCCTACTAGTCAGTGCAAATGCACCTCATTGAAGAAAAAAAAGAGTATAGTGCATACGACCCCATCGAAAAAGATTTCTAAATATTTAAATAGATTTGCATACACACACATTCAACCCATCTCATCCGCTCTCACCAGGGTATGAATATTCCCTTTTCTCCAACGAGGGACACAAAAAAAAATTCATTTCTTCCCATTCACCCTCACCAAGGTGTGACTACTCCCTCTCCGCCCCAAACGAAGAACGGGGACAGACCGATTAGTTATCTCTCTCTCTCTCTCCTCTCTCTCTCCTCTCTCTCTCTCTCTCTCTCTCTCTCTCTCTCTCTCCTTTGGAGACCGTACAAGGATTCCACTTAGGTCTAAAAGTGGCTTGTTAAGGTGATGTTTATACCAATGTAGATGTTCAATTTTAATGAGAAGAAACTAAGACATTCAAATTCAAGTTTGAGAAAGAAAAAACTGCTTATTGGGGCAACATACGCATAGCAGCAAAACACACCCGCACATGCATGCGCAAATGAACTAACTTTTTACAACACTGCAGCACCAAGGCCTCAGACATGTCCATATTCATGTCTAGGCTTTATCCATTTTCATCACCACGCTACTCACTGCAGATTGGTGGTGGCTAGATACTTTAGCCTGATTGCTCACAGCGAACCAACCTAGTATGGATTACGCTAACTAGTACAACTTTGCTGATCATGGTGATACACAAACCCTTTCACCACATTAAGGTATCCCCACTCAGAAAGGGTTTTCATATTAGATATCGTAACGTCCCTGACTGGTTAACGCCAGACTGGGGTTCGAGTACCGTTCAAACTCGTTGGTTTCTTTTGGTCGCTGCAACCTCACCATCCTTTGAACTAAGGAGAGGGGGTTTGGGGAAGGCTATAGGTCTATCCGCTGAGTCATCAGCAGCCATTGCCTGTTCCTACTAGGGTTTGGCTTGAGTGGAGAGGGGGGCTTGGGCGCTGATCATATGTGTATATATATGGTCAGTTTCTAGAGCATTGTCCTACTCGATAGGTCAATGTCACTGTCCCTTGCCAGTGCCATTCATGAGTGG
>NC_090741.1:62076003-62077627 GCF_036898095.1 Palaemon carinicauda
CATTTGAATATTTACTGTATACATGTGAATATCTTTTAAATATTTATTGTATATGTGTATATCTTTTGAATATTTACAATATACATGTGTATATCACTTGGATATTTACTGTATATGTGTATATCATTTTAATTTCCTTCTGGTGACATATATATTGAAAATCGTTGGCCAACATCCCAGTAACCTTTTATTTATTATTCATAGAGTTAGTTCTATATTCCAAGAAGTAGTAACGGCTCTTTATGATATCCTTCGATAGGCCTAAGAACCAGAGGGATATCAACCAATGTCCCTCTTTCTTCTTCTTCTATTAGCGTGCTTATTTCCCATTCTTTTGAAGGACTTTTTCTTTGGCTTTTAGGGTGGACCGTAGTCCCGACCGGCTGCCCTGCCTGACACCCGCCTAGACCCTTTTCTCTTCCGAAATCGATTCGGTTTGTTGACAAGGAACCCGGCATGAAAATAATCGGATATCCTCTCTCTCTCTCTCTCTCTCTCTCTCTCTCTCTCTCTCTCTCTCTCTCTCTCGTGTTGACACAGGACTGTATCAGAGGTCGCCGCTCCTCTTGTCCGTTCCCTTTGTCTCTGTTAGCAAACAAACAAATAAACAAACAGATGTTCGCTTGAAATGATCGTCTGTGTGTGGATGTTCATTTGTTCGTTCTGACAGGGAGCGGACGCGTCGCTTTTAGCTACAGATGACAAATTCTTCTAAATGATTTTATGCTCTCTCTCTCTCTCTCTCTCTCTCTCTCTCTCTCTCTCTCTCTCTCTCTCTCTCTCTCTCTCTCTCTCTCTCTCTCTTTAAGATAGTAAATCCAGTACTGCTATCAGTGCACCTCACGCAAGGCACTGTAGGCATTATTTAAGGGTCATTGCAGTGTCTCTTCGGCCCTTAGCTGCACTCACTTTTTAGCCCTTCTAATGTACCCCCTTCCAAGCTTCCTTTATTCTTTACTGCTGTCCAGTCTTTTTTAACATTTGCTTTTTAGTGCAACTCCAGGATTTTTTCCCAGTTCCTTGAATTCCTTCCTATCCCATATTTTGATGTAGAGTATTATCCTCTGCATAAGCAACAAGCTGGTTTTCAAGGCCATAACCATGTGTATGTAATATAAAAAGCAGGGTATTACGAACGCCACCCTTAGGAACACCAGAGAGGTCCCATCAACAATTACTGTGTTCAAGTTTGATAATAATCTAGAGTATTATCATCTGTATAAGCAACACGCTCGTTTTCAAGGTCATATTATGCGTATGTAATATAAAAAGCAGAGAGCTATAAATGCCACCCTGAGGAACACCAGAGAGGTATTATCAACAATTACTCTGTTCAAGTTTTACAATAATCTAGAGTATTATCCTCTCCATAAGCAACAAGCTCGTTTTCAAAGCTAAACAGCATATCGTGCGTTAGTAATGTAAAAAGCAGAGAGCTACGAACGCTGGCCTGAGAAGTTTAAAAATAAGAGCTTTATTATTGCAACTGTCAGAAACAACACTAAAGTTAAGATCCATCAAATGAACTTTATGACGCTGGAAATCGCAGGGATCTATTTTAATGTTGTTACTGTTCTTTAAATATGTTAATTTTAAATGTTTATTGCTTCTCTTGTTTATTTAT
>NC_090741.1:62078127-62093127 GCF_036898095.1 Palaemon carinicauda
AGGAGACCATAACAACCGTTCAATTATGCTAACGGGATTTAATCGATAGCGCCATTCAGTTGTAAGTGTTTGTAAATATCTTGAATACCTTCTTATATCAAGTAATTAAGTAACAATTAAGCACAGACCAATTTATAAGTTTTGATAGACATTTAATTTATGGTTGTGGTGGCCTATTTGAAAGATCCGTCCCTGCTTGCGATCGCTGGACTGGGGTTCAAGTCCCGCTCAAATTCAATAGTTTCTTGTAGTGTCTGCAACTTCACCATCCTCGTGAGCTAAGGATTTGGGGTTTGAGGGAACCTATATGTCTACCTGCTGAGTTATCAGCAGCCATTAACTGGGCCTTCCTGGTCCTTGCTTGGGTGGAGAGGGGATTATCCTCCTAGCTAAAGGAATTGTGTCTCTTGCCTCTGTCATTCGTGACTGCCCTTTAATCCTTTAAACTGTGTGTACGCTTGTGTGTATTTTTATGAAGTGATTTTTTTTCTTGCAACAGCTGAGTCAATTCAAGGTTTAAAGCAAAAGACTTGTGATTATATTAAAACACAAATGAATAACATACAAATCCGATGCATTCTAAACCTGATGAAAAAGGAGGGACTATTATTAAAGAATTATGTTAAAAAATTTATAATGTGGAATATTATGAAATGTAAAGTTTAAATATTTTTAAGTTTTAGTTTCTTTAGTTTTAGAATTACAGTGAATTACCGACTATATATGCCAGATCAGTACCCAAGACCCTCTCCACCAAAGCTAGGATCAAGGAGGGCCAGGCAATGGCTGCTGATGACTCTGCAGGTAGACCTACTGTATCCGCTCCCTCAAACCGGAATCCCTAGCTCGTAAGGACGGTTACGTTACAGACACGTATCTCGAACTCCCGTCCAGCATAATGTGAGCCTGGGATGTTTCATAAATTTTTAACACCTTCGTTATAGATACTTATTCCTACTTGTTTATGGAAAACAATGCATATATAAAAGTATGAGTAAAATTATTTCTGGCGATGGAATTTACAATATTAAGAAAATCAAAGCACCTTATGTGTGATAAACAATTTAGGAAACTTGGCTAAATTCTTATCTCTCTCGGGAATCGAACCTGAGCTTCTTGATGGTAAAAAGAGTGTCCGAGACACTGGACATAACCACCACCCCCCCCCCCCTCTCTCTCTCTCTCTCTCTCTCTCTCTCTCTCTCTCTCTCTCTATATATATATATATTATATATAAATATATATATATATATATATATATATAAATATATATATATATATATATATATATACACACAGAATAACAACAACAAATACAGCCGTATCTAGTCCACTGCAGGACAAAGGCCTCATACAAGTCCTTATTCATGTCTGGGGTTTGGCCATTCTCATCACCACACTGGCCATAACTGATTGGTAATGGTGGAAGGCTTTACTCCTACCGCCCACAGCAAACCAACCTAGTATTGGTGGCCCTGAGTAGTACAACCTTGCTGATCATGGCGATACACAAACCCATTCACCAATTTTATAGGGTCACACCAACCTGCTGACGTCCAATAATGTCAGTCCCTATCTAAATACTTGTCCAGAGCAGTTTGTATGTTTATTGATTTTCAATTTGTCACCAAACATTTTGAAGTTCTCGTGTGGGAGAAATAAATTGGTTTTTATTTGCCTAGTTCTCTTTTTTATCATTAGCATATATTACATTTATTTATAATTCATTTTATCATATATTGAGGTTTTATTACTTCCATTATTATTATTATTCCGTATTTTATGGGTTTGTCGATATATCTTAATGTATGAATATACTTATTTTTATTTATTTTCGTTGGTGGTAGAGTATGAGAAAGCGTAATTTTTTTCAATTTGTTTTCTATTTTCTGTATCAGTAAATAAACTTGAAAGTAAATGAGATTAATAATTCTAAAATATATGAGAATAATGAGTTTAACGTAAATAATGTTTATAATTCAAAAATATATAATTTGAAAGTAAAAACAAAAAATACGATTAATAATTCCATATTTTGGTTAATTTTTTCAGTATATATATCATTTTTGTTAATGGTATTTTCCAAATTGATTTTTTACTTGGTATTTTTTTCTCGGTTTTTATCTGTTTTTTTCATATTTTTTATCTTCTATTTTTTCCTATTTATTAACTATAAATTCTTTACATATCTTAAGGTACCTATTTCTTTTCCACTTACTTTATCTTATTTCCTGAAATGTCTACTTTTCAAATCTGAATTATTCTTTAAAACTATTTTCTTAGATTTATTTCCGTTTTTAAAAGCAAATTAAAAAATCTAATTTTTCATAAATTTCCATGTTCATAATTTAGATTTTGCAATTTACCTTGTTCGAAGTTTCAGGGGTATGTAAGGTACTGATATTTTGAAAATGTATTTCAGTCCCTATCATTTTTTTTTTTTTCACTATCGTCAATTTTATGTAGGTCTTGAGTTCCGATAAAGGTTTAGGGTTCAGTGAGAAATCTTTAAAGGAATTAGGAATTTAAGATTAGAAATGGAAATATGATGTTCAAAATTCGACGTCTGTAATATTCACTGAAACAAAAATTTCATCTAGTTGCCTCCTCCATCGAAGTTGGGAGGAGGTTATGTTTTCGCCCCTGTTTGTCTGTTTGTTTGTTTGTTTATGAACAACTTCCTGGCCACAATTTTATGCATAGAGTAGTGAAACTTTCAGGGATTAATTGTTATGTTGGGACGTGGAAGCGATTCAATTTTGAAATTTGAAAGTCCTTGGTCAAAGGTCAAGGTCAAGGTAGAGCAAAATGTCGAATAAAGAATACGCCCCTGGTCTAAATTGATTCTGGGAAAGGCAAGTTGGTTATATGCTGCCGTGGCGGAGTTATGCACTCAGAGTGCTTTTCTACTATTGGTCTGCATTTAGATTGGTGTCAGTAACGTCTTGCATAAAATACAAAATGTTCTACCGACATGTTACAGGTATTAAAAATAATCACGTAAATATCTCAATCAAGACATTAATGGCAAGGTAGATGGCACCGATCTATAAATCAGGTGGTTCTGACTAGTACTTGGATGGGAATAACAACAGATTTTAAGGTTTAGTTATTAAATTTTTTTTTTCTGATCTTAAGATGTATTTTTTCCTGTTGGAGCCCTTGGGGTTTTAATACCCTGTATTTACAACCAGGGTTGTAGCTTGGTTAATAATAATAATAATAATAATAATAATAATAATAATAATAATAATAACTTCTTCTTGCCTATTAGAAAAACAGTCAATAGTTTAATGCAACCTATTTTATTGCCCACCAGCTTCTCCAACTTAATTCTATCGGTACTGTATCTATCAGTTTGTCAAATTACCGGGGTCCTTTATTTTGCCTTATTGTTTATTGTAAGTTATATTTATTAATTAATTAATTTTTTTTTTTTTTGGCAGATGTTTCATTTTCCCTTTCTACCTTGTAAAACTTATTTCTAAAATCTTGGATAAACGGATAATTTTCTTTGCAAAAGATATAGGGAGGGTATCTTTTTCTGTTTAGTTGCTTAAACTCCTACACAACACTCGTACAATGTATGTGTGTATATATATATATATATATATATAAATATATATATATATATATATATATATACACGTGTGTGTACGTGTGTGCTCGTTTGTATAAATATATACTGTGTATGTATGTATGTAAATATTCATGTATATATCTGTACGTGTGTATATACATAAACATTTATATACATACATACACAGTATATATTTATCCAAACAAGCACACCCACTTATATATATATATATATATATATATATTTATATATATATATATATATATATATACCTGTGTATATATGTACGTATAACTACACCCTTGGTTTCTTATATATGAAACGAACAAACCTATTCATTCAAAGATAGAAGTGCTGAATAACTCAAGTAGGCCTCTATTCTACAGGACTCTTGGTTAGCTCACAAGTGTTTTCTCCTTCCACACACACACCCCCCCCCCCAGGAGTGTAATCTGTTTAAGGTTGAGCATGGACGAATATTTCTAGTTGTGGGGTTCTTAACATCCTAGCCTTTTGTAGCCTTTTTTTTTATTATATAATTTTATTGTCATTTTTAATATAGTTTAATGTGTGTTTTTTTTTTTTGTGTTTTATAATCTCTTATAGTGTGTATTTATAGTTTAGAGATCAATTTAAGCTGTAAACAGAAATTATTCGATTTATGTTTATTTACATCCAAATGCATTCAAGTTTACTTCTATGATATTCAAGATTCGATTGAGTATAGCACAAGAATTTTGGAAATGGCCTGCTTTCATTATTATTATTATTATTATTATTATTATTATTATTATTATTTTTATTATTGTTATTATTATTATTATTATTATTAGCTAAGGTACAACCCTAGTTTGAAAAACAGGATGCTATAAGCCCAAGGATTCCTGAGGGGAAAAGTAGCCCAGTGAGGAAATGAAATAGGGAAATAAATAAACCACAAGAGAAGTATTGCACATTTAATGTAAACTAATTTAAGAACAGTAACAACTTTAAATTATATCTTTCATATATAAACTATAGAGATAGACCTATATGCTGCCAGTTTCAACTTTTGAATTTCAAGTCTTATAGCTTCATTTGATTTATGACATTATAGTGATAATACGATTTCATTTAGATTATACTCAGCATTGCTTAAATAAAATCACATTAAAATAATTCTGGCTATAGATTTTATATATTTTTTCGTATCGTTGAAGCAAAGGAATTAATAAATCCATATATTGAAAAAAATTAAAGAAGGCTAATGATTTGGAAGAATAGAAAATTGATGATTTGAAAATAAAGAAGGGTAGTAATTTGAAGACACAAAAGGATAATAACTTTTAAAATAATAATGTTTAATAATTTGAAGGTATAGAAGATCATTCAATTGAAAGAAAAGGAGGTTAATATTTCTAAAATATTACTTGAAAGTAATGAATGTTAATAATTCTGAATACGTAACTTGAAAGTGAAAAAAAAAAACGTTAATAACTATAAAATATATTATAGTAATAATGGAAGATTTATAACTTGAAAATTTGAGAAAGTTTCCATTCGTCTTTGCATTATAATTACATGATTAATAGTGATTAATTAAGCAAATTATCTGCAACTCCACGAACCTATTTTAGAAATAAAAAGAACATTATGAAAAAGTAATTATTTTCTGTCTATTTTTACAGCATAAAATTATCTTTGTAACAATATGAGAATCGAAAAATTAAAATGGGATTTAGAATGCTTTGCTACTTTCGATGAAATGTAAATATTGGTGCGAATATGTAATGTCATGTTCGAGTTATACCATTTATATTGTTTTGAATTATGAGAAATCCAGTGCTGTTAAATAAAGCATGTTTTTTGTATTTTATATTTCATGATAAATGATTAAATTTTGTATCAATGACTGAATTGCTTTATTGAATATTACTGATGTTCAAGTTCACGGTGACAGAGGTTTTGTGGTGTTGGTGTTGGTGAGGAGAGGGGAGGAGGAGGTTTAAGGGGTAGAGGGGGCGGCCGTTGGTTGGTAAGGGGGGGAGGAGGTCAGGGGGGGTGAGGTGGGGGAAGGAAAGGCCCGGGGGAAGGATGTGAGAGGAGGAGGACAGCGTTACTAGGCATTATAGAGTTGTGCGGTCCTTTGACTGGCTAGACATTACTACATTGGATCCTTCTCTCTGGTTATGGTTCTTTCCCTTCGCCTACACATACACCGAATAGTCTGGTATATTCTTTACAGATTGTCCTCTGTCCTCACACACCTGACAACACCAAACAATTCTTCTTCGCCCAAGAGGTTCACTGCTGGGCTGTAACTGTTCAGTGGCTACTTTCGTCTCGGTAAGGGTAGAAGAGACTCTTTAGCTATGGTAAGCAGCTCTTCTAGGAGAAGGACACTCCAAAATCAAACCATTGATCTCTATTCTTTGGTAGTGCCATAGCCTCTGTACCATGGTCTTCCACTGTCTTGCGTTAGATTTCTCTTGCTTGAGGGTACACTCAGGCATACTATTCTATCTAATATCTCTTCCTTTTGTTTTGTTTAAGTTTTATAGTTTATATAGGAAATTTTTATTTTAATGTTGTTACTGATCTTAAATATTTTATTTTTCCTTATTTCCTTTTCTCACTGGGCTATTTTCCCTGTTGGGCCCCCTGGGCTTATAGCATCTTACTTTTAAAACTAGAGTTGTAGCTAAGGAAGTAATAATAATAATAATAATAATAATAATAATGAAAACTCGTAGAATTTTGTGAATTTATGGAAGATAGGAATTGGATGCTCATTCAAATAGGGAAAACAAAATGAACAAGCGAAACAGGAAAAAAAAAGGAAGAAGTGAAATAAGGAAAACAAAAGGAAGGAGAGAAATAAGGAAAACAAAAGGAACGAGTGAAACAGGAAAACAAAAGGAAGAAGTAAATAGGGAAAACAAAAGGAAGAAGTGAAATAGGGAAAACGAAAGGAAGAAGAGAAATAGGGAAAACAAAAGGAACAAGTGAAACAAGGAAACCAGAGGGAAGAAGAGAAATGAGGAAAACAAAAGGAAAATGAGAATTAAGGAAAACAAAGGAACAAATAAAAATGGAAATCAGAAGGAAGAGGTGGAAAAGGGAAATCAAAAGTCAGAACTGAAGCATGGATAACAAAGAGAAGTAAAACGGAAAACCCAAAAAAGTGAAACAAAGAAAAGAAAAGGAAGAATTGATTGAATTTAAACTATTATTGAATAAAGGAATCGTCAAATTGACCTTTTATGATTTTTGCTCGAAGATGAGAGAAGAGGTGGCTTATCGGGAGCCCTTGGGCAATTAGATTTTTTTTTAAATTACATAATTTGTTATTGCTTAGTTTTTAAATGTAGAAAGTGCTATGAGCTAAGGTGTGTGATTGAATAGGACACAGCTTGGATCTCATTGGCTAGGTCAGTGGTTCGTTCCTGAACTACTAGCTGCCAGCTTAACCAGCTTCTGGTGCAAAGAAAACGGGCGTGAGGCTTGCAAGCCCGTCCTACCAACTTGATGTAAGAAGTCTGAAGTCTGTACCCTAACTAAGGTGTAAAATGTGTCCAATAAAGGAATATTAATTTTCTCATTTCCTCCTACGCTTATTCATTCAGAGGGCCTCGGTTAGATTTTTGCTAGTAGTCTCTATCTTGAGCTTTTAATTTAATACCTCTCCATTCATCATCATCTACTTCTCGCTTCATAGTCCTCAGCCATGTAGGCCCAAGTCTTCCAACTATTCTAGTACCTTGTGGAGTCCAGTTAAACGTTTGGGGAACTAATCTCTCTTGGGGAGTGCAAAGAGCATCCACTAAACATCTACATCTACCCCTCACCATGATCTTATCCACATATGGCACTCGAGGAATCTCTCTTATAGTTTCACATCTAATCCTGTCCTGACATTTAACTCCCAATATTCTGTTGAGGCTTTGTTCTCAAATTTAAAAAATCTGTTGGATATTGTTTAATTGTCATACCACGACTCTTGTCCATACAGTAACACCGATCTCACTAAACTGATATATGGTTTGATTTTTATATGTAATTTCAGGCGATTTAATTTCCAAATTTTACTTAACCTAATCATGGTCTGGTTTGCCTTTTTCAATCTTTCATTAAACTCAAATTCTAAAGATTCTGTATTAGAGATCATAGTTCCTAAATATTTAAATGATTCCACCTCATTCATCCTTTCTCCTTCCAATGATATTCCATCTTCCATTGCATACTTCGTTTGCCTTTCCTACTTTTCTCTCCTCTAACATTGCTATCAATCAAAATGTTGTTTTTCGCTCACTTGGTATCCCGGTGGAATCTCGCCACGTTGTAAATAAAACCCAGTGGGCTAAATCGGACCCTCCATTAGATGTTTATAGGAAACAGAATATTCTACGTCCACAAAATCTGTTTGAATTGGATGAGGTTCAGTTAGGTCCATTTGATATGAAAGAAGAAGGAGCAATCCTATCCTTTTACCGCTTCTTGATAAGAGGTGGGTGAATCTCTCTCTCTCTCTCTCTCTCTCTCTCTCTCTCTCTCTCTCTCGCATTTAGTTAAGAATTCCTTCTCAATTCTTCTCACAATATTTACTAAGAAATTAAATAATCAATTTCTCTCCCATACACGCATCCATACCATACCCATCTGATGTGAATTAACTCTCTCTCTCTCTCTCTCTCTCTCTCTCTCTCTCTCTCTCTCAATACATATATCTATTCATGCCATACTGATTATATGATATGAATTAATTGGCTCTCTCAATACATTTATATATTCATACCATGCTCATTTTATTATATGATATGAATTAATTCTCTCTCTCTCTCTCTCTCTCTCTCTCTCTCTCTCTCTCGCATTTAGTTAAGAATTCCTTCTCAATTCTTCTCACAATATTTACTAAGAAATTAAATAATCAATTTCTCTCCCGTACACGCATCCATACCATACTCATCTGATATGAATTAACTCTCTCTCTCTCTCTCTCTCTCTCTCTCTCTCTCTCTCTCTCAATACATATATCTATTCATGCCATACTGATTATATGATATGAATTAATTGGCTCTCTCAATACATTTATATATTCATACCATGCTCATTTTATTATATGATATGAATTAATTCTCTCTCTCTCTCTCTCTCTCTCTCTCTCTCTCTCTCTCTCTCTCTCTCTCAATACATTTCTCCATAGGATCTATGTTGCAACTTTCATACCTGGATGGAAGATCTAAAGTCGTTGGTGCATAATCTGCTAATCTCATTAGTTGATTAACATTCATCAGATCTTGAGCATAATGTTGATTGGGTTGTGGGTTGCAATGTGGCCTGAGAACTTGAGAAACCTTCTATTGTGTTTAGAGCGATGCATCATCTTATGACTGTTGTTTAAAGGTCGATCATGAATGGCAGAGGCAAGGGGACGGTGACATTGCCCCTATCAAACAGGACAATGCCATAGAGACTGACCACATTACATATAATCAGCGTCCAAGCCCCTACTTCGCCGAAGCTAGGACCAGGGAGGGTCAGGCAATGGCTGCTGATGACTCAGCAGATAGACCTATAGACTCTCGTAACCCCTCAACCTTAGATCACAAAGATAGTGACGTTGCAGCGACCTAAGGAATTGACGAGTTTGAGCTGGTTTTCCCTGAATTTTGTTATTTCCGTTATGTCTATCGGTTTCTATAGGCTTAATTGACCCTCTCTTAATTGTTTCCCCTATTTATAAAGGAAATAAAGAGATTAGTTCACCAAAATTTATAACTGGGCTCCACAAGGCACTATAAAAGCTGGAAGGCCCAGACCTACATGAGTGAGGACTATGACGCATGAAGTATGAGATGATGAATGGAGAAGTATTGACTTAAAAGCTCAAGATAGAGACGACTGGCGAAATCCAACCTTGGCCCTTTGCGTCAATAGGCCTAGAAGGAGATGATGATAATGATTTCTGAAATTAAATTTTACCTTGGGTAGATAAGAAAAATTACTTGCCATTTCCATCGGCCATTATTTTGAAGTAAATCATTTTCACTCTATGAAGATAGTAAAATTGTAATTTTGACATTTATGAACAGAAAAAAAAACCTTTTATTGCTCATAGAATTATATTTTTGTTGGCCCAAAAGCATTACAATATTAAAGAATATGTTTTTCATCCTTAAGATATATAACTTCTATAATCATAATAAACCAGGTTCACGAATTTGACATTTTAATTTTCACAAAACAGATTGTTTATATCCCCAAAATATCATGTAAGTATCGTATTCATGCACAATGTTGTTCAATCTTTCACTAAAAAAATAAAGTTTTTAAGCTCAAGATATTTCCACAGCCAAAAAGACCAAAAAAAAAAAAAAAAAAAAAAAAAGCTGATATATCCTAAAATAACTTTTTTATGTGCAGCAAATTACGTATATTTTTTACAGGCAACGTTTTCACAACCGCTACTGTAAAACAAATCATTCTTTTAACTGCTGCTTAAGACCCATGGTGAAAATTAATTAGCCCCTAAACGTGGGTGCCATAAAACTCTTCGTAATGCTAACTTTTCCTCCCTCTGGTATGTAGAAGCTTTTATGTGCTCCCCCCCCCCCACACACACAAAAGAAAAACATTTAGGAAGATCTTGGCTGCACTAAAATGTATGACTTTAGTTTCTCTTGAGAGGACTGGACTATGAAGCTTTATAGAGAATGTTAGTGTGACGTTTGACCTAAATACCCCCCCCCCCCTTGAATTAAAGAAGACGGATAAGAAAGGGAGAAGGGTAGAGAGCTATGTTACGAAGGTCTGGGAAAGGTTAGAGAATCTCATATGTTCTGTTGAGTAGGGTTTCTATTATTATTATTATTATTATTATTATTATTATTATTATTATTGATAGTTCACAGGAATAAGATACTGCCAGATTACTTATTATTATTATTATTATTATTATTATTGTTGTTGTTGTTGTTGTTGTTGATATCTCACAGGAATAAGATACTGCTAGATTATTATTATTATTATTTTTATCATTGTTATCTAGCAGTACCACCCAAACTCGGGTGAATCCCTCGTCAGGCTTGGAGGAGCGGATAAAGGAAAGGTCCCCTTTTGTTCCTTTGTTTGATGTCGGCTACCTCCCAAAATTGGGGGAAGTGCCTTGGTAAATAGATAGATAGATTATTATTATTATTATTATTATTATTGTTGTTGTTGTTCTTGTTGTTCTTGTTACTTGCTAAGCTACAACTCTTGTTGGGAAAGCAGGATGCTATAAGCTCGAGTCACCTTCATGCATACAGCTGCTAAACAAGTTAATTTAATGGGAGTACGGTGATATAATATCGATTGTGATACACGAAATATTTTGTAGGATTCAAGTAGATGAAATCGATATAGATTTTCAATGCATATCTTGAATCGAAATAAGGACAATGACAGATTGAACCACACATCCCAACCTAACCCTAACGTGACCTCCCCTGAGGCACAGTGTCTAACCAGATCCTTGAAACGTCCACTGGTACACGAATATTATTGTTGTTGGATAGGTTTAATGTAGAGGTTCTGTTCTACAACTACTGTGTGTTAAGGTATGTCTCTATAGTTCATAGTGGTTCCCAAATTGGGCAGAACCGATTGATATTGGGTGAACGGCAAGGCAAAAGCTGTTGTTTGGGGCGACATAGTAGCATTATTATTATTATTATTATTATTATTATTATTATTATTGACAATCAAAAGCCACAGTAATGTTGAAATATATTATTGTACAAAGATAAAAAATATACAAGGAGAGACTTTCGGATACTCCTCCGTATCCCTCTTCAGTGCTACTAACGGTCAAACAATGGAGGGATACGGAGCAGTATCCGAAAGTCTCTCCTTGTATATTTTTTACCTTTGTACAATAATATATTTTAACACTACTGTGGCTTTTGATTGTCAATATTATAGCCTCGTTACGGAGGTTCCTTAGTTCATTATTATTATTATTATTATTATTATTATTATTATTATTATTATTATTATTATTATTATTATTATTATTATTATTATTATTATTATTGTTGTTGTTGTTGTTGCTTGCTAAGCTACAACTCTAGCTGGCAAAAAGCAGAATGCTATAATACCAGGGGCTCCTACAGGAAAAATGGCAATAAAGTTTTATATAATATATATATATATATATATATATACATATATATATATATATATATATATACTAAATCTTAATGAGGAATCATATGTCGCACACTAAAGCAATGAAACTCATATGCAGTATATAGATAATAGATTTGACATTGGGATTGTAAACGAATTCATAGCCTCATTACGTTGTTTAAAGTTGAATAAGTGTGGCGCAAAGACTCTTTCTGATAAGCCTGGTGGCGCCAGCCTGAAGAAGATTAGGAACCACCTGTTTATATTCGCCATACGATTCAAAGTAAGATAATTACGAGATAACGTTGGCTTAATAGAATTCTTTTCAATAAGCATATTCCCCTGAATTCTAGAGGGAGATTGCACTCTATAGAGTGTATCGGTGATTGCACTCTTTAGGATCTTTTTGGTGATGCACTCTATAAAATCTTTCGGTGATTGCACTCTATAAAATCTTGAAGTGATGGCACCATATAAAGTCTTTCGGTGATTGCAGTCTATAAAATCTTAAAGTGATTGAACCATATAAAGTCTTTCGGTGATTGCAATTTATAAAATCTTTCGGTGATTGCACTCTGTAGTCTTTCGGTGATTGCACTCTTTAAAATCTTTCCTTGATTGCACTCTATAGAGTTTCGGTGATTGCACTCTATAGTCTTTAGGTGATTGCAATTTATAAAATCTTTTGGTGATTGCACTCTATAAAGTCTTTCAGTGATTGCACTCTATAAAGTCTTTCTGTGGTTACACTCTGTAAAGTCTTTCTGTGGTTACACTCTGTAAAGTCCTTCTCTAACTACACTCTACAAAGTCTCTCGGTGATTGCACTCGTAAAGTCTTTCGGTGATTGCACTGTCAAATTTCTCGCTATTTGCACTCTATAATCTTCACCTTTATTCAGCAATTGATGGAGGATAAAGTCCATTTTACTTCCATCCAGATTTCATGGCAATTAAATGGCTTTAGAGAGGAGCAAACCGAGAAGGGGAGAATCCTTTCCCATATTTGCCCAAATTCATAGAAGAGCCATAAGTATATTTCACCTCTACGAGAGAGTCATAATATTCTGAAGAGGTTCTCATGGGGTCTATATGGCGAGAAACAGTTATCTGGCGTTTTAAGTCTTCCTCCCGTCATTCTGTTATTATTATTCTGAGTATTTGTGACTGTGTTTACAACAGTTGCAATAAGTCGAGGTCTTCTGAGGTCTTCGACTGGGTAATATATGGATTTGTTATGATCTTTCCTTAGTGGGTAAAGCGGTTTTTTTTCATGAAAGAAAACAACTTGTGAAATTTTATGAGTTTTGAAACCTTCCTACCTTCTCTCTCTCTCTCTCTCTCTCTCTCTCTCTCTCTCTCTCATATATATATATATATATATGTAAATATATTGTTATATTATATGTATATATATATATATATATATACAGTATATATATATAAATACGTATATATATATATATATATATATATTTCAATTGAGCCATATATATTAACACATTAAAGTCTGGATTCTCTTAACAACCTCGGGATCAGAGACCCAGGCGAAATCACTCAAAGACTGTAGTATCTGTCCGGCCGGGCTTCGAACCCTGGTCCAGGATACTTGTATGCCATTGACCATACCACTCAGCCACGAAGAAAGATGAAAGTCAATGACAATTCTTCTGTATATATACCTGTCGATTTCAGGTGGTTTTTTTTTTTTTTTTTTTTTTTTTTTTTTTTTTTTTTTTTTTTTTATTGTACTTAGAATTGAAATCAACCCATCTTCGAAGCCCGGCCGGACAGATACTATAGTCTTTGAGTGATTTCGCCTGGGGCTCTGATCCCGAGGTTGTTAAGAGAATCCAGACTTTAATGTGTTAATATGTATGGCTTATTTGAAATATGAAAAACACGTTTAAATGTGCAAAGATCTATCATATATATATATATATATATATACACATGTATATATATATGTATATATATGTATGTATATATATATATATATATATACATACATATATATATATATATATATATGCAATGTAACGTGGACCTAGCCTAGAACATGCTCATAATTATATTGTGGTATAATTCTCTCATTCCGTGTCAGAGTCTATAGAGAAACTGGATATTGCAAGTTGGTATTTCATTGCTTGCACTTTTTTCATAGCTATATGAGAAGAAGCATAGATACTATTAGGAACCTCGCCACTATTGGTAATAATCATCTAAAAGAATCCTAAAATACATAATTTAGCAATTAGAGTGACAACTACCGTAACAATTATAAGGCTAAATTACAAATAAAACCTGAATTTCCGAGCAATGAATTACTGGTTGTCGAAGTTAATAGGTGAACAGGTATTTATAAGGGTAATTAGGGACTTTAATTACATCGTCGTTTGTTTGCTGTTTAGCATTATTGCTTTTGCATGTTTATTGCACACAGACATGATGTAATTTCATTTAGAATTAGAGGAATTTGTGTGTATATATATATATATATATATATATACACACATATATATATATATATATATAGAGTCACATACTAGTGTACCCAACCCGCCATACTCCTCTCCAGGTATGACTACTCCTCTCCCCCCCCCCCCGAGTAGCGAGGAAATATATATATATATATATATATATATATAGATAGTTAATCAGTTACTCTTCATTATATAGATGGGATATGTGTGTGTTATTAATAACTTGGCTATATACAAACAGGAAGCGTGAATATGACAGTGTCTGTTGTGTTATTTTTTTCTCAGGAGCTATCCCATGTTAGAAGAGACTTTTTGTTAGGAAAATTTATTTCGGAAGCTATTCATTCATAGAGAGAGAGAGAGAGAGAGAGAGAGAGAGAGAGAGAGAGAGAGATAGAGATTGAATGATATACGGAGAGCTTTATGCGGGTGACTAAAATCTGAAATATTTTCGTAAAATAATCTTGCATAAATTACAGGAAAAATGTAAATCATTTGGGAAACAAACGTGTTTACTCTGATCGCTGGATCCTGGAACGGTAAATTATGTATTGTAATTCGAAATACAACCTTTTCTTTACTCCAATGCTCCTAAATTGTGTCTCTATAATTTATAGCCCTGATTCTGTAATGTATAAATATTTATTTTTTGGTAAATCTGCAGCGAACATATTTTGCGTGAGCATTTATGATTTTGCAACATAACCTCCAAAGTTTTATTAATAAATGAGTAGTAAAAGTTCTAGAAGGATTATCAAAATTTTTTGAAA
The DNA here is from genome assembly GCF_036898095.1 of Palaemon carinicauda. Lineage (NCBI taxonomy): Eukaryota > Metazoa > Arthropoda > Malacostraca > Decapoda > Palaemonidae > Palaemon > Palaemon carinicauda. Next base: position 62,093,108 of record NC_090741.1, read on the forward strand.
CAGCGTACATATTTCTCAGT
>NC_090741.1:62098127-62103127 GCF_036898095.1 Palaemon carinicauda
ACATTTGCATCTCATTATTATTATCTCTCTCTCTCTCTCTCTCTCTCTCATCTCTCTCTCTCTCTCTCACAAACACACACACACATATATATATATTATATATATTATATATATAGATATCAGTATATATTTGTGTTTATGTGTGTATGTGGTATGTGTTTATATATGCATATATATATATATATATATATATATTTATTTATTTATATATATATATTTATATATATATATTTATTTATTTATTTATTCACGTAAATTTACATTTGATTTAAAGTTATCCCTTAAATAACGCCAGCATCCTGAATTCACAAATCTCGAATCTTTGAGAATTGTATGAATTCTTTGATATAAATCGGGACAATTTAGATGATATGCGATGTCTCACATCTTATGTTTTACTTCCTTCAGAAGACTTTTCCTTTTATTGATGTATATATTTCGTACTGGTTGGGTAATCATATATTGGATTTTATTTTCCTGTTTTTCACTGATATTTTTCCTTTTTTTTATTTATTGGATTGAAATTGCCAGACAGTTTTGTGTATTTTATAAAGTCTTGAACTACTCTTGTTCATTGAAGACTTTTTTTCTGTTATAAATAACATCAATTGTTATTATTTTTTTTATTATTTTATGAAAGAAACTTAAAAAGATCCTTCAATTGAACTACTGTAGGATTTTCCACTGGATGAAAAATTAAAGAAAACACAGTAGTCTCGGATATAAATTGACATATTGTAATATTGTCTATTATTGTTTTCCCCTTGGGCTCTGAAGTAATTATCACATGTTTAAACCAACACATATTCTCCTTCATCCCCATGGTGGCCCATTGTAAACGTCCCTGCCTGGCAATTGCTGGACTGGGGTTTGGGTCCCGCTTAACCTCACCATCCTTGTGAGCTAAGGATGGGGGTTTGGAGGTGTCTTATAAGTCTACCTGTTGAATCATCAGGAGCCATTGCCTGTCCCTCCCTGGTCCTAGTTTAGACGCTGATGATATGGATATATTGTCAGTTTCTAGAGCAATGTCTTGCTAGCTACAGTCGCCGCAAAGAATCAGGGTGAAATAAGCCCCACCCCTTGATGACGTCATGGCCAATCACGCTGTCTCCCCTACAAATTTCAAACCGGAAGACAACGTGATTGGCTCTTACGTCATCAGGAGGTGGAGCTTATTTCGCGTGGAATATCTGTACCTTCTATAGGAGATTATCACTTTCCCTTGCCTCTGCCATTCATGAGGAGCCTTTAAACCTTTAAAACGTCATTATGCATTCCTATTTGAACGATGCAATCTGAAATTAATTCCCCACCGTTAATTCTAATTCATGGAATAATGATATGCGATAATAGTTTTGTTGTTTTCAGAGGGCAAAAGTGCGGTCGTGTTAAATGGTTCCATATATCATTGGCTGCGGGGAGAGTAATGGCTGGCCGTAACGAGCAAATGATTTTAATTACACCATAATTCGGTGTGGTTGATGGTGATCCAATTTTCAGCGTTGTGTCAGTGGAATTGTTGATTTTCGTGTTTTATGTTATGTGAAGGCTTTGTCTTCTTGGTGTTTTTTACATTTTTTATGTTTTATTTTACATTTTTTTAATATTTTCGTTATATCTTATAATTTTACATTTTTTCTTATACTTTGTATTTTTTCCTTATATTTTATATTATATTATCTCTTATATTTTATACTTTCTGTTTTTCCTTATATTTTGAATTATATTTTTTATTTTATATTTTGAATTATATTTTTTATTTCATATTTTTATATTATATTTTATACTTTTAATTTTTACCTATATTTTATAATTTTATATTATTTTACATTTTATATTTTTACACTTCTTACATTTTAGATTTTTTTTTCTTATATCTTCTATTTTTTACTCTTTTACGTGTTCATCTTTCGTGGGTTTTATTTTTTCTCATATCTTTTATTATTATTTTTTTTTTTTTTGCTTTTTTTCCTTGTTCATCTTTTGTTGGGTTTCTGCCTATTTTACATGTGATTTGCTCTCTCCCAAGACAAGCTATTTAAAATATTTAAAAAGATTTTGGATTTTAACCCTTTTTATAAGAGATGATTTACATAAGTTTTTATTTCATACTTAATTTCAAAATTTCTAACTTATTTCACAAAGTAAAAAATAACTGGAATTTTAACTGCCTAAACCAGTTGAAAATTCATAAATTAAAAGTGATCGAAAAATATTGGGTCGTGTAAATCCTTACATTGCTATTTTAACTAGTGGAGAGAGAGAGAGAGAGAGAGAGAGAGAGAGAGAGAGAGAGAGAGAGAGAGTAGTAGTAGTAGTAGTGGTAGTAGTAGTAGTAGTAGTAGTAGTATTAGGAGAGAGTAGTAGTAGTGGTAGTAGTAGTAGGAGAGAGAGAGAGAGAGAGAGAGAGAGAGAGAGAGAGAGCGTGGGCGACAAGCTAAAACAATAGCGGTACGTTTGGAATCTCGATATATGATTCTAACACTGAATCTAGTTACAATAATTGTCATATAGGAAAACTGTCCATCAAATTAATTAAATTTCATAACATATAAACATAATTGGAGAGGAAATTGCGGTTGTAATCACTATTTTTATTTGGTATAAAATGTTAATTGTTCGTATAAAAGATTTTAGCTTTATCAGAAACTATTTGTTGCATATTTTTTTTATATCTTTAATATATAAAACTATTATCGTTTAGATTATTCTTATCCATTGTAAATTTGAGCCTTTCATATTCATTATCGATAATGTTATGATCGTGGGTTGTGGTAGCCTGGTGGTAGCGTCCTTGCCTGGTGATTGCCAGACTAGGGTTCGAGTCCAGCTCAAACTCGTTAGTTCATTTGCTCGCTGCAACCTCACCGTCCTTGTGAGTTAAGGATGGGGGGGGGGGGAACCTATAGGTCTATCTGCTGGCTCATCAGCAGCCATTACCCTGCCCTCCTTGGTCCTAGCTTGGGTGGAGAGGGAGCTTGGGCGCTGATCAGATGCAATATGATGTCTCTGGGACATCGTCATGCTGATTGGGTAATGTCGCTATCTCTTGCCTCTGCCATTCATGAGCGGCCTTTAAACTAGGCCTAATCAACTGATCAAATTTAAAGTCATGCTTGTTTGCAAGGTTTAGGACTCAGCAAGATCTTTTCGGGAACAACATTTCTTCAATTGCGTGAAACTCAAAACAAAAAAAAAAAAAAAAAAAAAAAAAAAAAAAAAAAAAAAAAAAAAAAACCTGAGTGCATAAACAATTTTCTACATGCAATTTTTTTAAAGTTAAAGACCTAGTTCATTTACATATACCCTGATACACTCAGGCACACTATTCTATCTTATTTATCTTTCGCTTGTTTGGTTTAATTTTTTATTGTTTATATAGGACACATTTATTTCAATGTTGTAATTGTTCTTAAGATATTTTATTTTTCCTTGTTTCCTTTCCTCACTGGGCTATTTTCCATGTTGGAGCCCCTGGGCTTATAGCATCTTGCTTTTCCAACTAGGGTTGTAGCCTAGCAAGTTATAGTAATAATAATAATAATAAGAAGAAGAAGAAGAAGAAGAATAGCGCAAATTACAATGGTGTTGAAAAGAGGAAAATTAGATTAACATGAAATTAACACCACTGAGGCAGCCATGGTCTTCAATCAATCGTAATTCCGATCATATTTGCATTAGTATTTCCCTAAACTTTATCACCTACTCTGTAATGTTAAATGTCAAGTTGAATCCCACAACCTTGCATTTTCATTTGGGTCGATCAATGCCACAATTTTCCCAAAAAAAGAAAAAAAAGTTTTTGCTGTCACTAAATTTAGTTGAATCACTAAAATTGTCAAAGCTCAATCTTTTTTTATATATAGCTGAGAAAACTCGCATGAGCGTCTTTTCATGGTTTACTTTTATATTAATATTGGCATTACCCCGAATTTGGTGTTAAATCTCACAATCTCGCCTTTTCATACGTGTCGTTTAACGCCACAATTTTCGAAATGAATTTATTCAGTTGCATCAATAGAATTGCAAAAAAAAAAAAAAATCCAACTTCCATTTGGCTGAGAAAGATCGCATGAGCGTCTTTTCATGGCTTACTTTTATGCTATTTATTTTATTATTTGAATTACCTCGAATTAGGTTTAAGGATTTTAATTTGACATAATTCAAATTAATCCACTCAACCTCTGTCTAATGACCGTCTTATCATTAATTATTTTGTATTAATATTTGCATTACCTCAAATTAGGTGTAAGAATTTTAATTAAACCTAATTCAAATTGAACCATTAACCTCTTGTTTAGTTTTGCTGTAAGTAGATTATTTTCTGTCGCCTGGAAAATACGTCATGAGCCCGTGTAAATATGCAAATTAGCACCGTTGTGAGCAAATAGATCTGGCCCACACAATTTCAGTTTGGTATTTCCTTTCTCCTAGTTACTCCGACCACTCCCCTCCCCCCTCCATCATAATTACGAAGTTGTTGGACCAATGTTCGCATAAGCAGAAAGTTGCCATTAACATTATAAACAACATCGTAACTAGATTAAGGCTATTTTCGAGTGTCAGACACAAAAATACATTTATGTCTTACTCTTGTTGGCTAATGTAATTATTTCCATTTGTTTTTTATTTATTTCATTCAATACTGATTATAACATAAACAGTAGAAATTATATATTCAGCAACAACAACAACAACAACAAATGTAGCCATTTCTAGTCCACTGCAGGATAAATTCTTCAGACATGTCCTTATTCATGTCTGGGGTTTGGCCAGTTTTCATCACCAGCATGGCCAACGCGGGATTGGTAATGTTGGGAGACTTTTGTTTGATGGTTCACAGCAAACCAACCTAGTATGGGTGCCCCTAACTAGTACAGCATTGCTGATAACGGCGATACACAAACCCTTTCACCATGTTCAATATCGCTAGAACCATTCTTTCTTAATTATATTACCACCGCCGACGAAGTTGGAAGGAGGTTACGTTTTACCCC
>NC_090741.1:62108127-62118127 GCF_036898095.1 Palaemon carinicauda
CTTGAGGGTACACTTGGGCACTCTGTTATATTTTATATCTTATTTTTCTTCTTCTTGTTTTGTTAAAGTTTTTATAGTTTATAAAGTGATATTTATTTTAATATTGTTGCTCTTCTTAAAATATTTAATTTTTCCTTGTTTCCTTTCCTCACTCAGTTATTTTCCCTGTTGGAGCACCTGGGCTTATAGCATCCTGCTTTTCCAACCTTGGTTGTAGCTTAGCAATTAATAATAACAGTAATAATGATGATGATGATAATTGGATGGGGTACCATCCATAAATGTAGCTGGAGGGTACCCCTAAAACCAGTGCAGAGGAACTTGCAACAAACCTTATGAGTCTGGTGTAACGTTCAGTCAGGGATATTTATTTGAACTTGTCTTTATTTTTTTATTTTTTTTTTGTTGCTTTCTTTTTACATGGGCTTGAAACGGACATTAACCTTTATTATTATTATTATTATTATTACTTGTTAAGCTACAACCCTATTTGGAAAAGCAGAATGCTATAAGCTCAGGGGCTCCAACTGGGAAAATAGCTCAGTGAGGAAAGGAAACAAGGAAAAATAAAATATTCTAAGAAGAGCAACATTATTAAAATAAATATCACTTTATAAACTATAAAAACTTTGAAAAACAAGAGGAAGAGAAATAAGATATAAGATAGAACAGTGTGCCCGAGTGTACCCTCAAGCAAGAGAACTCTAACCCAAGACAGTGGAAGACTATGGTACAGAGGCTATGGCACTACCCAAGATCAGAGAACAATGGTTTGATTTTGGAGTGTCCTTCTCCTAGAAGAGCTGCTTGCCATAGCTATAGAGTCTCTTCTACCCTTAAAAGCTTGCCATAGCTATAGAGTCTCTTCTACCCTTAAAAGAGGAAAGTGGCCACTGAACAATTACAGTGCAGTAAGAAGAATTGTTTGGTAATCTCAGTGTTGTCAGGTGTATGAGGACAGAGGAGAATATGTAACGAATTGGTCAGACTATTCGGGGTGTGAATGTCTAGGCAAAGGGAAGATGAACCGTAACCAGAGAGAAGGATCCAATGTAGTACCGTCTGGCCTGTAAAAAGACCCCATAACTCTCTAGTGGTATTATGTGAACGGGTGGCTGGTGCCCTGGCCAGCCTACTACCTCGAATAATGAATTTTTTCATAAGGAAAATATTTCTACTTTTTTATTCATTTTGACCTTTCATTGCACGAAACCCTTAGAGTGTAGAGTGTGAAATTTACCCACCTAAAGAGTACCATGATTTTGAATTTAGTTTCGTATACATTATTTGATCTATTTGTCGACTTGTTTCCAATTCAATCAATATATGGTTCTTTGTGGCTTCCCTTACGTGGATCATATAGCCTGCCTTTTGCTAAGAGGCGGCTTTGTAATTCTCTCTCTCTCTCTCTCTCTCTCTCTCTCTCTCTCTCTCTCTCTCTCTCTCTCTCTCTCCTCCACAAGGGTCGACTAACAATCAGGTATACAATTCAGTGGTCGTATTACTCTTATTCACAGCCCTTAAAGACCACCTTTGCTTAGCTAAGTAGTGCCTGCAGTATACCTTACACGGTGCACTGTAGGCGTTGCTTTAAGTTTTGGTATTTTATAAATGAAAGAACTAATTCGGTGTTGTTATTTTCTTTTTCTTTTTTCATTACTTCTCTTGTAGTTTAATTATTTCTTTCTTTCCTTTCCTCATTGGACTATGTTTCCCTGTTGGAGCCCTTGGGCTTATAGCATCTTGCTTTTCCAACTAGGGTTATAGCTTAACTTGTAATAATAGTAATGATAATAATAATATAAGTAATATCTGGGCACTGAATGGCCTCATAGGCCCCGACATGGGGCTATATAGCACATATTAATAAGTAGGAGCCTATAGGTCTACCTGCTGAGTCAGCAGCCATTGACTTGCCTTCCCTGGTCCTAGCTTGGGCGCTGATCATATGTATATATGGTCAGTTTTTAGGGCATTGTCACTGCCATTTATGAGCGGCCTTTAAACCTTTCTGTTGAAGATTGGAAGACTTTAAATGTCTGGAAACGCGGAAGTTGGAATTGAATCCCAGAGTTTACGAACGCCCCTCATTGGTGATGGGGGAATGGGGCCCACCTTTCTGGAGGTGTTGGGGAAAGGGGCCATTCCTTTTATCACCTAGGAAACTGGGCTACGGCTTAAACAAATACAATAGTTTTCACAGCCATTGTAGGTAATAAAGCTGTGGATCTCTTATTGCAATCTGTTCAAGAAGGTAGATAGGTATGTAGGTAGGTAGGTAGGTACGAAGGTTGGGTGGTAGTAAGGTAGGTAAGTAAGTAAGTAGGTAGGTAGGTAGGTAGGTAGGTAGTGAGGGAAACTCCCTCCCCCAAGAATGAAGATAGGCAGGTAGGTAGATAAACCCCCTTTCCCCCCCAAGAATGTCTTCCAGTGATGGTATTTTTATTTTCTATCTGCTCGCGCTGTATGAGAAGAGGCAGATAAATTAGCTGAGATATGATACTAGATTATATCTACACTTGCCATCTATTGAAGACCCAAGTGTGAGGCGCGACCTCTTCATCAAGAAACACTCTTCGGGTATGGATGTAATAGGTTATCTATGCCTGCCATCTATTGACAAGTTAGGTAACTAATGGTGGGGACTTACACTGCCCGAATGTCTTGCCGGAAGCGTTGCAACAGAGCAGCGAATGTTTGAGTCTCCCAATTAAAACTCCTTTGGAAGGTGAACATATTTCTCTGGTAGTTATTACACATCATTTGCTCGTTACCTCCGCCAACGAAGTTGGAAGGAGGTTGTTTTACACCCTGTTGGTGTGTGTTTGTTTGTGAACAGCTTTCTAGCCACATTTTAATCGTAGAGTAATGAAACTTGCAGGGATTAACTGTTATGTAATAAGCTGGAAATGATTAAATTTTGGAAGGTCAAGGTCACGGCTAAGCAAAATGTCCAATTCACGTCATCAGCCATACGTTTGGACATCGCTGGCATAAATTCAAACTTGATTCACATTTGAATGTATGAAAATCCACGCCAATTAATACATGTTAAGGTCAAAGGTCGAGGTCAAGATGGAGAAAAAGATCGAGAAATAAGCTGCCGCGGTGGAGGCATGTGCTCTACTGGGCGCCCCTCGAGTTTCATATGTGAGAAAGCGTTTCTTGGCTACTGCTCATTTCTTATCTTGACGGGGCATGTTTCTCGATCCATCGAATATTGGATCTTTGTGTGTGTGGGTTTTCTGTTCCTGTGTAAAGTAGTGATTTTTTTTTCAGTTACTATTATAGTTGGTATTATTACATAATGGTTATCATTATTGAAATGGTAGTACACTGATTTTACAGCCAAAAATACTATACTGTATGTATGCATATATGTGCATATATATATATATATATATATATATATATATATATATATATATATATATATATATATATATATATATATATATATACTGTATATATATATAAATATATATATGTATATATGTGTATGTATGTATATACAGTATATTATATATATATATATATATATATATATATATATATATATATATATATATATATATATATATATATATATATATATATATATATTTCCTTTAAATGTCAATCGATTAATTTTTGTCCTGACAATTGTTTTTTCAGAGACTTTTTCCATATTCACTAAAGTTTTGGAATTCTTTAACTGCTTTTGTTCTTTTTCCTTATATCCTCCTCTCTCTCTCTGTTTATTTCATTGGGATTGGGATAGAGAAAAAGAAATGCGTTTCGCTGTCACATTGGCTTTTCCTCTTGCGAACAAATACTGTTTTTTTCTTTATTTTAATCAATATTTAAAGCGTTTTCTTAAAGAATGAAGTAAAGAAAAATAGGGTGAAAACACTCCCAGTATTTGGAAATATTTTGTGTCTTTGAGAGAGAGAGAGAGAGAGAGAGAGAGAGAGAGAGAGAGAGAGAGAGAGAGAGAGAGAGAGAGAGAGAGATGGCAGGATCCAGAAATATGATCTCTTTTTTATAGAAAAATCCAGAAATATGGTTAGCTTCGAAAGATAGAGATAGATACATCCAAACATATGGTTTGCTTTGAGAGAGAGAGAGAGAGAGAGAGAGAGAGAGAGAGAGAGAGAGAGAGAGAGAGAGAGAGAGAGAGGAGAGAGAGAGAGAGAGAGAGAGAGAGATGGCAGCATCCAGAAACATGATCTCTTTTTTTATAGAAACATCCAGAAATATGGTTAGCTTCGAAAGATAGAAATAGATATGTCCAAACATATGGATTGCTTTGAGAGAGAGAGAGAGAGAGAGAGAGAGAGAGAGAGAGAGAGAGAGAGAGAGAGAGAGAGAGAGAGAGAGATGGCAGCATCCAGAAACATGATCTCTTTTTTTATAGAAACATCCAGAAATATGGTTAGCTTCGAAAGATAGAAATAGATATGTCCAAACATATGGATTGCTTTGAGAGAGAGAGAGAGAGAGAGAGAGAGAGAGAGAGAGAGAGAGAGAGAGGAGAGAGAGAGAGAGAGAGAGAGAGAGAGAGATGCCAGCATCCCGAAATATATCATGCTTCGAAAAGGCCTGGCGGGCCACCATCGCATGATAAATACTTGTCATGCCGAAGTCCAATGAAAGATGACCAGGTTTATTCGGGATTGGAAGAAACAAATTGGAAGATTCGGGAGGGGGCGACAAATCGTCGAATTCCGAATGTCTTGCGAGATTACTATGCAGAGGGCGAGAAAGGGAGGAATGATTTGAGTGTCCGTAAGAGTCTTTCTTTAGATAAAGATAAGGTCTTATATAAGAGTGTAGTAGTCTCGGCTTCAGGTGTGGGAGGAATTTCTTTGCATAAATCGTATTGTTCAGTTGTATATAGTAACTATATTCAATATTTTTAATGAGGTGGATTTCCACCGACTCGCAGGGGTGCCCTTTCTGATTGGAAAAGTTTCCTACTAGCTGATCGGTTAGAATTATTTTGTCCAACCAATCAGTTTGTAGGAAAGTTTTCTGAGCTAAGTACAAATGCGCCTCATTAAAAAAAAAGATGAGTTTAGTGCACGTGACCCGTCGAGAATGACGGCTAAATATATAGATATACATATACAATTACATACAGATTAAAACCATCTCATCCCCTCCCACCAGGGAATGACTATTCCCTCTCCTTCCAACGAGGGACACATAAAAATTCAACCATTCCCATCCACCCTCATCAGGGTATGACTATTTCCTCTCCCCACTACGAAGAACGGGGAAAGACCGATTAGTTAAAGAATATAAAAAGGTTGAAAAAAAATTATGTTTATTGGGGCAACTTACGTCTAACACAAACACGCCCACATGCGCAATTGAACTAACTATTTACAACACTGTAGAACAAAGGCTTAAGACATGTCCATAGTCATGTCTGAGGTTTGTCCATTTTCATCACCGCGCTGGCCACTGAGGATTGGTGATTGTGGGAGACTTTAGGCTGATCATTCACAGTGAACCAACCTAATATGGATTACCCTGACTATTACAGCTTTGCTGATCATGGCGATATACAAACCCTTTCACCACATTAAGGTATCCCCACTCAGAAAGGGTTTTCATATTAGATATCGTAACGTCTCTGGCTGGTTAACGCCAGACTGGGGTTCGAGTGCCGTTCAAACTCGTTGGTTTCTTTGGTCGCTGCAACCTCACCATCCTTTGAACTAAGGAGAGGGGGTTTGGGGAAGGCTATAGGTCTATCCGCTGAGTCATCAGCAGCCATTGCCTGTTCCTCCTAGGGTTTGGCTTGAGTGGAGAGGGGGCTTGGGCGCTGATCATATGTGTATATATATGGTCAGTCTCTAGGGCATTGTCCTACTCGATAGGTCAATGTCACTGTCCCTTGCCTGTGCCATTTATGAGTGGACTTTAAACCTTTAAATATGAACAATATTCATTATTTTATCATTATGCGCAAGCATACATCTTTATAAGATCCAATGGGCTAAACTCTGAAGAGACCTTTTAGCTATGGTCAGCAGCTCTTCTAGGAGGACATTCCAAAATGAAACAATTTTTCTCTAGTCTTGGGTAGTGCCATAGCCTCTGTACCATGGTCTTCCACTGCCTTGGGTTAGAGTTCGCTTGCTTCAGGGTACACTTGGGCGCACTATCCTCTCTAATTTCTCTTCTTGTTTAGATAAAGTTTTTATAGTTTGTATAGGAAATATTTATTTTATTGGTGTTACTGTTCTTAAAAGGTTTTATTTTTCCTTGTTTCCTTTCCTCACTGGGCTATTTTCCCTGTTGGGGACCTTGGGCTTATAGCATCCTGCATTTCCAACGAGGGTTGTAGCTTATCAGGTAATAATAATAATAATAATAATAATAATAATAATAATAATAATAATAATAATAATAATCAGTAAGGCATTCAATGTACATCACTTGTCCTTTGTCTCTCCCTTCCTCTTGCTTTATTGAATTAGATGCATGTTGATGAAGTGTTTGCTGTTCGTGTGTGCTGCTCTGCTAATTAGCTACTGTCGGACACTCAAGAGACAAACATCATTCTGTCTCTCTCTCTCTCTCTCTCTCTCTCTCTCTCTCTCTCTCTCTCTCTCTCTCTCTCTCTCTCTCATGGTACATAACTTGAAATCTATCATTCGTTTTGCTTGTGAGGTAGTGTTCTGAATGATAATAACTATTATTATTATTATTAATATTATTAGTGTCGTTGTTTTTGTTTTTATTATTATTATTATTATTATTATTATTATTATTATTATTATTATTATTTTGTGAATCACATTCTACAAGAGACTGATGTTTTATAGTGTGGGGTTCTGGGTCACATCCAGCTTCCTTAGGAATCCATCACTTTCCTCACTGTCCCTGCTATTTCAAGTAGCACGCTCTTCTGCACAAGTTCTGGGGATATATCGACTCTTTTTCTTTCAATAACTTGGATATGGTCTCAAGTGCTCCTATGATTATTGGTACATACCACTTCTACTTGCCGTTTTTATTATTATCATTATTATTATTATTATTATTATTATTATTATTATTATTATTATTATTATTATTAGCTAAGCTACATTCCTAGTTGTAAAAGTAAGATCCTATAAGCCCAAGGGCTCCAACAGGGAAACTAGAAAGGAAATAAGAGACAGAATAGCAGAATAGTAGGCCTGGCTGTACGTTCAAACAAGAGAAGTTTCAAGTGTATATTATGTTTATATATATGTAGCTATACCATATGTATGCATACCATAGGTTATATACAGACATTTAAATAGACATACATGCACATCTGATTATTCCCTTATTTCCTTTCCTCAGTTGTCTATTTTTCCCTGTTGTAGCCCTTGGGCTTATAGCATCTTGCTTTTCCCATTATGGGTTGTAGCTTAGCTAGTAATAATAATAATGATAATAATAATAATAATAATAATTATAGTAATAATAATAATAATGATAAAAATAATAATGATAAAAATAATAATAATAAGAATAATAATAATATATTTACGTTAACGAAAGTTTATGTAAACATAGTATAATGGTCATGTGTTCTTGTAAACAAAATTATATTATTTTTTTTCTAGGAAAGAAATAAAAAAAATTTTGTCCGTCGTTAATTGTTCTCTCTCCTAATTACCAGAATTATTTACCGAGACCTAATTAAACGGGACAGCATTGATTAGTAGATTGGCAAAATGCGGAAATAGTTTTTGTTTTTCATATTTTTATACTTTGTGTTTACCATCGATAGAATTGCAGTGTTTGAAAACGTTTCTCAGTTTTTTAATTATGTTGTTTCATATTTTTGTATTTTATTTATTGGAATTAATAAATTTTTTGTTCTTTATGTTAATGTAGAATTGTATAAAACGTTTCTCATAGTTGTTAAATTATGTTGTTTCACATTTTTGTATTTTATTTATTAAAATTCATATTTTTTTTCTTATTTTTTATGTTAATGTTATATTTTTTATTTCATTTTGAGTTGCTAAATGTGTGGGTATGTGCTGCATATTTGTATTTTTACTGTATACATGTTTATATAATTTGAATATATAATGTATACATGTTTATATCATTTGAATATTTAATGTATACATGCGTGTGTCCTTTGAATATATATTACCTGTGTTTATCTTTTGAGTATTTACTATATAATTGTGTATACTATTTGAATTATTAACTATATACATGTGTATCATTTGAATATTTACTGTATATGTGTATATCATTTGAATATATACGATATGCATGTGTATATCATTTGAATATTTATTGTATATGTGTATATCTTTTGAATATTTACAGTATACATGTGTATATCACTTGGATATTTACTGTATATGTGTATATCATTTTAATTTCCTTCTGGTGACATATATATTGAAAATCGTTGGCCAACATCCCAGTAACCTTTTATTTATTATTCATAGAGTTAGTTCTATATTCCAAGAAGTAGTATCGGCTCTTTACGATATCCTTCGATAGGCCTAAGAACCAGAGGGATATCTACCAATGTCCCTCTTTCTTCTTCTTCTTCAATTAGTGTGCTTATTTCCCATTCTTTTGAAGGACTTTTTCTTTGGCGTTTAGGGTGGACCGTAGTCCCGACCGGCTGCCCTGCCTGACACCGCCTAGACCCTTTCCTCTTCCGAAATCGATTCGGTTTGTTGACAAGGAACCCGGCATGAAAATAATCGGATATTCTCTCTCTCTCTCTCTCTCTCTCTCTCTCTCTCTCTCTCTCTCTCTCTCTCTCTCTCTCTCGTGTTGACACAGGACTGTATCAGAGGTCGCCGCTCCTCTTGTCCATTCCCTTTGTCTTTGTTAGCAAACAAACAAACAAACAGATGTACGTTTGAAATGATCGTCTGTGTGTGGATGTTCATTTGTCCGTTCTGACAGGGAGCGGACGCGTCGCTTTTAGCTACAGATGACGAATTCTTCTAAATGATTTTTCTCTCTCTCTCTCTCTCTCTCTCTCTCTCTCTCTCTCTCTCTCTCTCTCTCTCTCTCTCTAAGATTGTAAATCCAGTAGCGGGATACTGCCATCAGTGCACCTCACGCAAGGCACTGTAGGTATTAGTTAAGGGTCATCGCAGTTTCCCTTGGGGCCTTAGCTGCACTTATTTTTTAGCCTTATAATGTACCCCGTTCCAAGCTTCCTTTATTGTATGCTGCTGTCCAGTCTTTTCTAACATTTGCTTTATAGTGCAACTGCTGGGTTTTCTCCCAGTTGCTTGAATGCCTTCCTATCCCAAATTCTGATTTAGAGTATTATCATCTGCATAAGCAACACACTCGTTTTCAAGGCACGTCATGTGTATGTGATATAAAAGGCAATGTATTACGAACGCCACCCTGAGGAACACCAGAGATCTCCCATCAACAATTACTCTGGTCAAGTTTGAAAATAATCGAGAGTGTTATCATCTGCATAAGCAACAAGCTCGTTTTCAAGGCTAAACAGCATATCTTGCGTAGGTAATGTAAACAGAAGAGCTACGAACGCCACCCTTAGGAACACCAGAGAGGTCCCATCAATAATTACTGTGTTCAAGTTTGATAATAATCTAGAGTATTATCATCTGCATAAGCAACACGCTCGTTTTCAAGGTCATATGTGTATTTTATATAAAAAGCAGAGTGCTATAAACGCCACCCTGAGGAACACCAGAGAGGTCCCATCAACAATTACTCTGTTCAGGTTTTATCTTAATCTAGAGTATTATCATCTGCATAAGCAACAGTCACGTTTTAAAAGGCTAAACACCATATCGTGCGTTTGTGATATAATAAACAGAGAGTTACGAACGCTGGCCTGAGAAGTTTAAAAATAATAGCGTCATTATTGCAACCTTTAGAAACAACACTAAAGTCATGATTCATCAAAGGAACTTTATGACACTGGAAATCGCAGATATATTTTAATGATGTTATTGTTAATTTCAAATGTTCTTTTCTTCTCTTGTAGATTATTTCTTTTCCTCAC
>NC_090741.1:62128127-62130627 GCF_036898095.1 Palaemon carinicauda
TTATGAGGGTTACTTGTTTCGGATTATAGACAGAATCTTTAAATTTCCTTCAGATTTTTGGTCTTTAGATGGAGATATAACAGTAATTAAGTAATATTTAAACAGTATGTCATTTGGAATAGTTTTTAATTAGGGATAGATAGATAGACAAATGGATAGATAGGTAGATTACCTTTACAAAAAGAGAATGAGATGGTAGATAGACAAATGGATAGGTAGGTAGATTACCTTTACAAAAAGAGAATGAGATGGTAGATAGACAAATGGATAGATAGGTAGATTAATTTTACAAAAACAGAATGAAATGGTAGATAGACAAATGGATAGATAGGTATATTACCTTTACAAAAACAGAATGAGATGGTAGATAGACAAATAGATAGATAGATAGATTACCTTTACAAAAAGCGAATGATATAGTAGATAGACAAATGGATAGACAGATAGATTACCTTTACAAAAAGAGAATGAGATGGTAGATAGGCAAATGGATAGACAGATAGATTACCTTTACAAAAAGAAAATGAAATGGTAGATAGACAAATGGACAGATAGGTAGATTACCTTTACAAAAAGCGAATGATATAGTAGATAAACAAATAAACAGATAGATTATCTTTACAAAAAGAAAATTAAAAAGTCTGGGTATTTTCCTTTTTTTTTTTTTTCGTGTGGTTGTCTGGTTCCTCCCCAACCCCCTCTTTCCTCCCCAACCCCTATACTACCCAACTCCTAACCCCTCCCCCCCCCCAACCCCAACCCCCGTCTCTCCTCATGACACATGAGGCAAGTCACTGCCTTTTCCTCTTTTGTCGATTCTGCCTCACTTCGCCAGACATTGAACCACACTCCTGTTGATGACAGATTTGGGGGAAGTTGGGGGGTGGGGGTGGGGGCTGTTGCGTGGGAGATGGCCTCCCTGGAATCTTATCCTTTATTTTTTTTTGGCAGCTTTCTTTTTTCCTTTCTTTCAGGCGTGCGGGATTTTGCTTGCTTTCACGGTGTGCGTATGTAGATTTACATATCGAGGTAAACTTGTACACACCTCAAAGAATGTACATAGTTGCGCATGCGTTTAAGTGGAGGATTTTGTTTTTTGCGTTTAAACAGATAATTGTGTTTTTTGCGTTTAAACAGATAATTTTGTTTTTTGCGTTTTAAACAGATAATTTTGTTTTTTTGCGTTTAAACAGATAATTTTGTTTTTTGCGTTTAAACAGATAATTTTGTTTTTTTGCGTTTAAACAGATAATTTTGTTTTTTGCGTTTAAACAGATAATTTTGTTTTTTGCGTTTAAACAGATAATTTTGTTTTTTGCGTTTAAACAGATAATGTGTGTTTTTTGCGTTTAAACAGATAATTGTGTTTTTTATCTACTTATGAACAGATAATTATGTTCTTTATCTGCTCTTGAGCAGATACGCTCTTTATTAGACACGGGATTGATAAGGGAAATATAAAACACGGGGGAATCATTCATTGTTAGGCTGATTAATAGTAATAATGATGACATTAATAATTACTGTTTTAATTTCTTTTGTAACTCGCCGGGGGGATCCCTTGTTCTTGAAGCATGAAATTACTTTTCAGACTAATTATCATCATCATCATCATCATCATCATCTACGCCTATTGACGCAAAGAGCCTCGGTTAGATTTCGCCAGTCTTCTATATCTTGAGCTTTTGATTCAATACTTCTCCATTCATCATCTCCTACTTCAAGCTTCATAGTTCTGTCATGTAGGCCCTGAGTCTTCCAACTCTTCTAGTGCCTTTTGGAGCCAGGCTGAATGTTGTTGTTGTTGTTTTTTTTTTTTTTTTTTTTTTTTTTTTTTTTTTTTTTTTTTTTTTTTTTTTTTTTTTTCAGGATAAACATTATTTTTATAAATTTCGTAGATTTTTTTTTTTATCTTCCTCGCTCTATTTTCAATTTTTATTTGCTCTTGTCATTCGAGAATTAATTCATTAAGTCAATTCACTGAAAATTGGAATTGCCTTCATCTGAAGCTTTTGTTCATCTAACTCCATATAGAGACTGCCGCTTCCATTGGGTATTTTGTGGCTAACTATAGTCAATTCTTTTTAGCGAGGCAGATTTACACCCACTCGCAGGGGTGCCCTTTTAGCTCGGAAAAGTTTCCTGATCGCTGATTGGTTGGACAAGGTAATTCTAACCAATCAGAGAGCAGGAAACTTTTCCGAGCTAAAGGGGCACCGCTGTAAGTCGGTGCAAATGCGCCTCATTAAAAAAGTTGAGTATAGTACTCCTCTTGATGTACACTGTAAGCGTTATTTAATGGTTTTTGCAGCGTTCCTTCGAACCTATCTGCCTTTGCTTTACTTCCGGTATTATTTTCTTTCTTCCATCCTGCTGTTTAGTTTTTATAATTGTCATTAATTGTTATTTCAAAGTGTATCTGTTGGTTTTCCCCCAGTTGTAATTAGGTTCAAAGGCCGCTCATGAATGGCAGAGGCAAGGAACAGTGACATTACCCTAT
>NC_090741.1:62141404-62158904 GCF_036898095.1 Palaemon carinicauda
ACGTAAGGCTGAAAATCCATGGGATTTCTGAAGCATTTCCATCCTTCCTGCAAACTTCACATGATACGTTGAAAAGCGACACGTGTAGGCTTGAATATATATATCAAACATCTCTTCCTTATCTTTCTATTAGGAGGCCGACGGAATGGGAATATTAACAGCTCTATTCCATAGAATCATAGATGTATAAAAGGAAAAATTAAAGGAGGCGGTGTGTAGGGAGATATTATGATGAAAATGGATAAATAATAAACGGATAAAAGCAAGAAGAAGTTTATAAATATTTAGAACAAAACATCAGAACATTTACCTCTGACTTTTACATGAAAACTGTATTCAGAATATTTATCACTTGTAATATCCTTACTCAACATAGAAATGAGAAACGCTCTCTCTCTCTCTCTCTCTCTCTCTCTCTCTCTCTCTCTCTCTCTCTCTCTCTCTCTCTCTCTCACATATATATATACATATATATATGTATATATATACATAATATATATATACACAGTATACAGTATATATATATATATATATATATATATATATATATATATATATATACATTTATACATATATATACACATATATGTACATATACATACATATATATATATATATATATATATATATATATATATATATATATATATGTATACCCCTTTCTGAGTGGGAAGACCTTAATGTGGTGAAAGGATTTGTGTAGGGGCCCCCATACTAGGTTGGATTGCTGTGAGAGATCAGACAAAAGTCTCCCACCATCTTCGTCAATCCGCACCGGCCAGCGTGGCAATGAAAACTGCCTAAACCCTAGGCATGAATAAGGCCATGTCTGAGGTCTTTGTCCTGCAGTGAACTAGAAACGGCTGCATTTTTGGTTGTTGTTGTATGTATGTATGTATGTATGTATGTATGTATATATATATATATATATATATATATATATATATATATATATATATATATATATATATATATATATATATATATATATATATTACTTATCAGTCACAAAACTGCACGTTACAGATATTAAAGGGTAAAATCCACAGGATACAGGAAAGGAAAAGACCAGGTACCAAGCGCTTTCGTGTATTACGTACACTTCTTTGTACCCTGAAGAAGTGTACGTAATACACGAAAGCGCTTGGTACCTGGTCTTTTCCTCTCATGTTTCCTGTGGATTTTACCCTTTAATATATATATATATATATATATATATATATATATATATATATATATATATATTATATATATATATATATATATTTCTTATGCAATTATTTAACTATATTATAGAGGCAATGTGAGAGGAGATGACAGCATATGGTGCAAAAGATAAGAAGTTGAGAATGATTAGAGGCTTTTTATGATGGAAGCGAAACGTGTCTTGGAATATGTTTAAGGGCGAGAATCTTATTTTGGTGTAAAACTTGGTCAAAGATAAGGTTTAATTTTCTATGGCCATTCAGTACCTTTCGAAAGCAAAGGAGATAAGAAGTAGATCCAGGTGTTAAGATATGCAATAGTTGTTGTTTGCTGATAATGCAGTACTGGATAGGGATTGCTGAGAAAAAAGCAAAATAAAATTATATTGAAATAATTTTAAAACAAGAGCAAGAAGAGACAATAGAAAGAAATTTTTAAAGGTTTAGAAGCTTTAAAGGTCCACTCATGAATGGTCGAAGTAGGGGATAGTGACAATATCCTAGCATAACAATGCCCATAGAGACTGATCATATATACATATGATCCGTGCCCAAGCCCCTCTGCATCCAAGCTAGGACCAGGGAGGACGAGGTAATGGATGCTGATGACTCAGCAAGTAGACCTACAGGCTCCTTAGTTCACAAGGATGGTGAGGTTCCAGACACTACAAGAAACTATCGAAACTGAGTGGGGCTCGAACCCAAGTCAGGCAGATTGCCAGGCAGGGACGTTTCCAGTAGGCTACCACAACTTAACATAAATAAGGGTACGTTGTTAAAGGGAAATCAGATATGAAATAATAATCATTAATATAGATAAAGCTCAAGATTCAGAAGACACATTGAGATTGTTGAGCCCAATCTCGTTTATGGAAGTGATGTGTGGATGTTGAATGTCAATGAAAGAAAGGTGGTTGAAGATATTGAGAAGATCTGTTTGCATAGTATTTATGGCGGAAGGAGAATTCAAAAGATGATAAATGTGAAGTTATGTAAAAGTGATAAGAAGTTTTCTTATAAGTAAACCGATGGACCTGAGCGTGTTGAGATGATTTGGCCATGTAGAGAGAATGGAGAATGGTAGTTTGGCAAATGGAATGTTTGCCTAAAAAATTATAGGTTCATCTAATTCCTTAGTTCAAAATAAGAATGTGACAGTGACCGTTAAGCTGTGCCTCTCTTTGAGCCATCCCAAGTTTTGGGAAACAGCCAGATAATGTTTGACCCGATTGAACTCAGCTGTGAACTAGGTTCCTGGTGGGTAGTCGAATGTGGTAAGTCGCAGCCATTAGGGAAAATGGAAGGGGACTAGAACCCTCATCTTGGTAAGGCTTTTATTATTATTATTATTATTATCATTATTATTATTATTATTATTATTATTAGCTTAGCTAGAAACCTAGTTAGAAAAGCAGGATACAAGCCCAAAGGCTCAATCAAGGAAAAGCAGCCCAGTGAGGAAAGGCAATAAGGAAACAAATAAGAACAATAATATTAAAATTGATCCTTCATATATAATCTATAAAAAAGGAGACTTATATCAGCATGTTCAACATAAAAGCATTCGATGCAAGTTTGGACTAATATTATTATTATTATTATTATTATTATCATCATCATTATTACTACAACCTTAGTTGGAAAAGCAAGATGCTATCAGTCCAAGGACTCCAACAGGGAAAAATAACCCAGTGAGGAAAGTAAATAAGGAAATAAATAAACGACATAAGAAGTAAAGAACAATTGAAATAAAATAATTTAAAAAACATTAATCTCTTATAAATGGTCCCTGAAGCCTATAACAACTTTTGGTGGTTACCCATCCGCTCACAGACCAATCCATGTTTAGCAGATCCAAAAACAACCACAGAACAAAGACATTTCTATTTCTCTCCTTTGAAGGCCTTATAGATGTAGACTGCTCCTACAATCAGTCATGAACCATTTATTCTTAAGTGCTAAAGAGGAAAGGTCCCTCCCCCCCCCCCCCTCCTTCCATCTTCTTTTTTTTTTTTTTGTTGTTAAATGTCGGCTACTCCCCCAAATTGGGGGAAGTATCTTGGTATATAGAATAGAATAGATAAGTATTTTATTCCTCCTTTCAGGGGAGCAGTGTAGAGTGCTTGTGTGCTTGTGAGGGGGGTCAGGGGGTGTTGGGGGCGGGGGGCCTGGAGTAGAGTGAGAAGGGCATGAATCGGAAAAGCTCTTTTAATCAATAGAATGTAGCGGGTCTTTCTCATCGCTCATTCCGAAGGTGAGGAAATGAGTCTAGAAAACGGAAGTGCATATTCTCTCTCTCTCTCTCTCTCTCTCTCTCTCTCTCTCTCTCTCTCTCTCTCTCTCTCTCTCTCTCTCTCTCTCTCTCTCTCTCTCTCATTGAAACTGCTCCTGTACTGATGTCCGTCTCATCACTGATGTTTGGTCCGGCCACACGTTATAGGGGTGACCTTAAAAAAAAAAAAAAAAAAAAAACACACCATACCGGAAAGACTTGGGGTCCTATAAGCCTTACTCCGACAGACGCATGAAACCTAGAAGTTTGTAGCCGAAACAACAACAACAACGACAACATTAACCACAACCTTCCCCAAGGAATCTTTATTTCTACTTGAAAAGAGAGCATTCGAAACATTAATGTGAAAGTACGAAATTTTGTATAACAAGCACCATAACTATATATAACAGATATAAGCAAAAAAAAAATATTAGTAATATTTTTTCTCCTTTGCTCCCAAAATTAATTCAAAATGGCTAAGAAATATAGTGTAACAAGTACAAATATCAATTATATATAACATATAAAAATAATATTTTCTTTCTCCTTTGTAATCCAAATGAATTCAAAATGGCTAAGAAATTATGTGTAACAAGTACATAATTATATAGAACAGATATAAGCAATAAAAAAAAAATTATTAGTAATATATTTTCTCCTTTACGCCCCAAATTATTTCAAAATGATTAAGAAATTAAGTGTAACAAGTACAATAATTATATACAACATATATAGGCTAAGCAGAAAAAAATTATTAGTAATATTTTTTCTCCTTTGCGCCCAAAATTAATTCAAAATGGCGAAAAAATTATGTGTAACAAGTACAATAATTATATATAACAAATATAAACAGAAAAAAAAATATTTTTTCTACTTTGCGTTTCAAATTGATTCAAAATGGCTGCGTTTACTGCTAAAATCCCCAACAGCTAAAGAGCAGACAAGCAGTCTCCGATTGTAAGACCTCTAAATAAAAAAAAAAAAAAAAAAAAGGGGGGGGGGGGCTGCAAATTCCCTTAGGGGGAAGGGGTGTCTAAGTCGGGCCCAGGGTCTATTGGCACCTTCAAGGGTTACCATCCCCTGGGGGGGGGGGGGGCTTAGCTGTCGGGAGGAAAAATGAGTTTAAGTTGTTTGTTTGTTGTTCAATGCAGCGAATCTTAAGCCTGGATGCTAGTCAACTGTGGTGAGTGAGTTGTCCTCAACTTGGATCTCAGATATATTCAGATAAACATGGATATATATATATATATATATATATATATATATATATATATATATATATATATATATATAGGTGTGTGTGTGTGTATGTGTGTACCGTATATAGATACACGTATAATTCAAATTTTTAGTCTCAACGACAGCTATGTGTTCATTGTGTATGTACATATATATATATATATATATATATATATATATATATATATATATATAAATTACATAAATTATACATATATACATATGTATATATATATATATACATATGTATATATATATATATATATATATATATATATATATATATATATATATATTCTACTTGTCAAATTGGAATAATAATTTAGGTAAATGTGAAAAAAAATTCTTAGTTTTCAACCAAAAGAGTATCCTCTCTCTCTCTCTCTCTCTCTCTCTCTCTCTCTCTCTCTCTCTCTCTCATCGGAACAACCCAACCCTTGAGACGTATTTACGATACACATAAAGAATATACACTACCACATCTCAAGTGATAACACATTCCGTCAATTTACACATCCTCTGAATGTTGAAATTATCCTAAAAGGATTTCCTCATCAGGACACCTTTACTTCTCTTTCCTGACAGAATAAATGTCTCAAAGGAAGTTCTAAGGACTTTAAGGATCCCTCCAACGACTAATTTTTTATTTTTTTTTATTTTTTATTTTATTTTTTTGGGACAAATTAGGATCTCAGCATGAAAGTTTATTTCCGGAATTTTCAAAAGAGAAATGAGTTTCTTGCGGGTGACTAAAGAAATGACGTGATGGTCGTTAAGTAGTAATGAATATGAATGAATGAGAGGAAATGAGCGGTGAAATTGTGGATTTTCTTCCTTCATTTGTTTTTTTAATGGGACTTTTAATACGAAGTATTTATTACATCTTTGAGAAAGCTGTTTCCTGAAAAGTTGTGGTGGTCGATGTGGTAGCGTCACTGAATAGTGAATGCCAGACTGGGGTTCGAGTCCAGTCAAACTCGTTAGTTCCTTTGTTCGTTGTAACCTGACCACCCTTGTGAGCTAAGGATGGGAGGTTTGGGGGAGCCTATAGGTCTATCTGTTGAGTCATCAGTAGCCATTGCCTGGCCCTCCTTGGTGAAATTGTGGATTTTTTCTTCATTTGTTTTATAATGGGAGCTTCATTGCGAAGTATTTGTAAAATAGTTGATATTTTTCTCTTTCGTTTTATAAAGGGAATTTTAATACGATATATTTATAACTTCTTTGAGAAAGCAAGCACTTTATAAAAATTCATGAATATTTTGCGATTTTTTAATCTAAGATCTTTATTTGATCTTATTAGATAAAATGTCTTGATTATTATGAATATTAATAATGTTTTCTGCAAGTTCTAATCGGAAGTCTTTGAGAGAATATAGTTGTGATGAAGGTTGAATAGTTTTGTAAATAAGAATTTTTAAGCAAGAAGAAAATTTGGATATTTCTGTTTCTTACCATATCTCCGGCAGCAAAATTAGGACAATTTGACAGAATATTATATATATATATATATATATATATATATATATATATATATATATATTATATATATATATATATATATATACACACACACATATATATATATATATACACACATACATATATATATATATATATATATATATATATATATATTTCGAAAAAAAATTTATTGTTCTAAACACTGATCTTTAATATTCAAGACCATTTCTTGAGCTACCCCTTCCAAAATATCAAATCAGCCACCAAGAAATCGATTTGTTTTTATTATCCTACAATTTTGTATGCCTAAATAAATATAACTAATATAACAATAATGTTATTATTGATAATAATAATAACAATAATGGTAATAATATTAATATTGATAATAATAATAATAAAAATAATAAAAATAAAATAAAAATTATAGTAACAATAAAAATAATAATAACAATAATAACTAAGTAAATATAGCTAATATAACAGCATCCATATTAACTGGTAATCTCATGTCCCAAGAATCTTGTTAACACAGCCATGCAAGAAAGGCGTTAGGGTAAATGGAGAGTAAAAAATACGACCTAATAAGAAAAAAATAAAGGTTACTACTTACAAAATTGACCTTTAAAATATTTACAGAGGTTCCTGTCATCCTACAGGAGCGAGGAAGGTACTCAAGTCACTAGAGAGGAAAAGAATAATATTTGTAGGCCTATAACCTGAAATGTTATTAATAATGCTCGAGAGGAAGGGACTATAGTTGCTAGAGATGTAAAAAAACTGTAGGCCTATGACCCGAAATATTATTAACAATACTTGCGAGGAAGGAGGTAAAGATATTAGAGGAGGTAAAAATAATGTTTGTAGGCCTATAATAAAAAAATATTATTAATTCCAAAGAAAGTAAAATCTTTAAGATCCAAAGAATCAGAAGAAAGTTTAAGAATACTAAAAGATACATTATATTTTTTTTTACTTAATACGTCAATATGATCCCTAAATTACTAGAAAATAAAACGGAAAATGAATCTAAAGCAATAAAAAAGACATATTTCTGTGCAGTGTAACTCAAGATAATAACGACATGCAAGAAATGACTTGAAAATTATATCAGATAAAATAAATATAATTAAGAGATTTTTCATTTACTTCTTTAATTTCACATTAATGTCAGCTTTATCATTTATATCTTCAAAAGTCATTATTTCACTAACATTTTCTATTCTTCGTTTATAATATCTCTTTAATGGATCTGATTATATCGGTAATTGCTAATAATTTCAAGGCATTTTGAAAAAAAAAAGAATACTAAATAAATAGTATTTATTATTGAAAGCAAATCTTCAATACCATAGTAAAAATGATTCCAGAATTTACAATATATCATTATTATTATTATTATTATTATTATCATTATTATTATTATTAATTGCTAAGCTACAACCTTAGTTGGAAAAGCAGAATGCTATAAGCCCAGGGGCACCAACAGGGAAAATAGCCCAGTGAGGAAAGGAAACAAGGAAAAAAAATGTTTTAAGAATAATAATAAAATAAATATCTTCTATGTAAACTATAAAAACTTTAACAAAACATGAGGTAGAGAAATTAAATAGAGTGCGAACCAATGAATCAGAAAAAAAGCCAAGTTTAGAAAGATACAACTGAAGAAAAAATATAATTCATAAGATGCAGTCTTAAAGTTGTATGTGTCAAATAACTCGTTACAAAAAGCAAGAATTCAGCATAGACAACATTTTCTTATTGCACAACGATGGAATGAAAAGTACCATGAGGTTAAATAATGTAAAAAGTAACTAATTATGAAAGAAAGTAATTAAAAGTCTAAAATTAAGAGGAATGAACAGAACCACGGAAAAACAAGAAGTGCACTCAGTAGTGGGCAGACCTCCGCCGCGGCAGCTTATTTCTCGACCTTGACCTTAATAGGTATGAAGTGACGTGGTTTTTCATGCACTCAAATATGAACTGAGTTTGAAGAGTCTGTGACAACGATGTCCAAACTTATGGCTGATTACGTGAATTGGACATTTTGACCTTTGACCTCAACCTTTTAAAATTTAATCCTTTCCATTTTTTTTTACATCACACTTTATCCCAGCAAGTTACATTACACTACTATTAAAATTGTGGCCAGGAAGCTGTTCACAAACAAACACACATACAGAGGGTAAAACATAACCTCCTTCCAACCTTGTTAGCGAGGCAATAATCAGGTCAGAAAAGCGTAATTTGTAAGAAAAAAAATATATAATTAAATAAATAGAAATAAAGCCATAGTAAAATAAGAAAACAGCGAATACGCGAAAACACTGCCACAATAGTGATATGGATTCCAAAATAGTTAAAAAAAAATCTAGGCAAAAATATTCTTCACAAACTTGAAGGATTACGAAAACAGAAGCATGTTAAAGACGAAAATATGGACCCAAGAAGCACTTCTTTACCTATATTTTTGTTATTATTATTACTAGCTCAGCTACAACCCTTTCTAAGAATAGCACGAGGCTATAAGCTCAATGGCTCCAAAAGACAAAATAGCCCAGTGAGGAAATGAAATGATGAAAAACATAGAATAGTGTGCCTGAGTGTACCTTCAAGAAAGGGAACTCTACCCCAAGACACTGGAAAACCATGGTACAGAGGCTATGGCACTACCCAAGACTAGAGAACATCGGCTTGATCTTGGAGTGTCTTATCGTGGTATCTTACTGGAATCCTTGTATTCCTGTTTTTGGAGAAGTGATTTTACAGGAGCAAGAATAATGATCAGAACCGATTTTACTTTCCACAGGGTTCCATCACGGGGTTCCATATTCTGGAGAAAATCATATTTCCGTTCCTTTTCTCGGTTTAAGAAAATAAGATATACATATATACATTTATGTGTATATACGTATGTATATATATATATAATTTATATATATATATATATATATATATATATATATATATATATACATAGATACATATAAATATATTAGATACATATATATATATATATATATACAGACTTATATATATGTATATATATATGCATATATATATATATATCTATCTCTCTCTCTCTAAATATATATATACGTATATATATATATATATAGATATATATATATATATATATATATATATAGATATATATATATATATATATATATATATATATATATATATATGAAAGGTGATATGAATATTAATCATAAAACTGTTTTTTATACTATTACTTAGAAAATCTTTCTCTGAAACGAATATTCACAAAGATATGATAGATTTTATGCAATACTAGTGTACGCGACCCGTCAATAATCACGGGTAATGCGTGCGTGTATATCTATCTAACTACTTACCAGTCATTATTAACGGGTCGCGTACACCATCATTGCGTAAAATCTATCATATCTTTCTGAATGTCTTTTTCAAGGAAATATTTTCCAAGTAATGATATAAAAAACAGTTTAATGATTAATATTCACATCATCTTTCATCAAAGTTAAAATGGAGGTATTTATTCTTTACCAAAACGGCGTCATAATACCCGGCAAGCCCCCTCTTCCCACATTAACCTATGGAATTAAGGCGCTCATTGATTTCCTTATTTCCCTCCACTTCAACGCTTTGGAATTCTCTTGCAGCTTCTATTTGCCTAACTCTTATAACGTGTCTTACGTTGAAGAAGCAGAGTGATTTAACTATATAAGCCATATACTTTATTTCCCATCACATTAATTAGTGGAATTACACGGTCCAGTGACTTATTTATTTCCATCCACTTCTACGCTTTGGAATCCTCTTCCTACTCCCGTTTTCCTTACTCCTATAACTTGTCTCCCTTCAAAAGAAAGAATGATCTAGTTGGATAAAACAGCATTATCATCTCTTCCTATGCCTATTGACGCAAAGGGCCTCTATCAAATTTCGCCAGTCCTCTCTATTATGAGCTTGCTATTCAATACTTCTCTATTTATCACCTCCTACTTCCGTTTCGTAGTCCTCAGCCATGTAGACCTAAGTCTTCCAACTCTTCTAGTGCCTTTTGGAGTCCAGCTAAACGTTTGGTGAACTAATTTCTCTTGGGGAGTGTGAAGAGCATGACGAAGCCATCTTCATAGACCCCTCATCATGATCTTATCCACATAGGGCACTCTAGTGATCTCTCTTATAGTTTCATTTCTAATCCAGTCCTGCCGTTTAAATCCCAATATCCTTCTCAAGGCTTTGTCCTCAAATCTACTAAATCTATTAGAGATTGTTTCATTGTCACCCTTCTTTAATTTTTTCTTCCCCTTCATCTTTTTTTTTTCCGGGGTAGACTAAAAAATAAGTGTCAGGTTTCCCGTTCCATAGCTCCCTGCTCTTAAAAACCCGTTTGATTTATTGAAACTGTCACCTGGAATCTTTATTACCTTTACTGGAAGGGACCAATAGATGGCGGTGAAAAACTGCAGATATATACTGCTGCGTTGCAGTTAATTGCGTTTCGTTGGAGGAAGGTTATTTCCAAGTCTTCACTTTATGCGACTATTCGGCCCACACAAAAGCGCTGAATGTAAATTATTTAAACATATGGGACAGGTTTCTTTTATTAAAGGACAGTTATTCTTATATTTTTATATGCAATATATCTCACCGAAAAACGTACACTCAGATATATTTTTATCCTTTATATAAAATCTATTTATTCGTTCATAAATCAATATGCGAATCTCTCCCGAAGAGAGATTAGTTTACCAAACTTTTAACAGGGCTCCAGAGGGCATTAGAAGAGTTGGAAGACCCAGGCCTACATGGCTGAGAACTATGAAGCGCGAAGTAGATCATGAATGGAGAAGCATTGAATTAAAAGCTAAAGATAGAGACGACAGGCGAAATCTAACCGAGACCCTTTGCGTCAAATGGCGTAGGAGGAGATGATGAAATCAATATGTAGTATTATACATAATCATTTCCTTGCATGCCCAACAGCACGCACGTATATGCACGTACATACACCACTGGGTATGGACAGTGCCTGGATTGGTGTTCATTCATAGTTGCCAGACATCATTACCTCATACATGCCAAACCAAAAGCTGAATATTATTATTATTATTATTATTATTATTATTATTATTACTTGCTAAGCTACGACCCTAGTTTGAAAAGCAGGATGCTATAAGCCCAGGGGCCCCAACAGGGAAAATAGCCCAGTGAGGAAAGGAAAAAAAAGGAAAATAAAATATTTTTAAGAACAGGAACAACATTAAAATAAATATTGCCTATTTAAACTATATAGACTTTAACAAAACAAGAGGAAGAGAAATTAGATAGAGTAGTGTGCAAGAGAACTCTAACCCAAGGCAGTGGAAGACCATGGTACAGAGGTTATGGCACTACCCAAGACTAGAGTACAATGGTTTGATTTACTAATAATAAATTCCCAAGATAATATAGGAATGTTTGGAAAGGTCGCTGAAAGACTTATTGGAAAGAAGGGGACTTAATATCCTGGAAGGATGAGTGCGTACGCAAGATAAGAGTGAATGTTAAAATACGATTTAAAGGTTTAAAGGCTACTCATGAATGGCAGAGGCAAGGGATATTGACATTGCCTTAGCAAGCAGGACAATGCCCTAGAGACTGACCATAATATATATGATCAGCGCCTAAGCCCCTCTCCACCCAAGCTAGCACCAAGGAGGGCCAGTCAATGGTTGCTGATGACTCAGCAGATAGACCTATAGGCTCCCCCAAACCCCGCATCCTTAGCTCGCAAGCAGGACAATGCCCTAGAGACTGACCATAATATATATGATCAGCGCCTAAGCCCCTCTCCACCCAAGCTAGCACCAAGGAGGGCCAGTCAATGGTTGCTGATGACTCAGCAGATAGACCTATAGGCTCCCCGGAACCCTGCATCCTTAGCTCGCAAGGATGGTGAGGTTGCAGCGACCAAAGGAACTAACGAATTTGATCAGGATTCGAACCCCAGTCTGGCGATTATCAGTCAGTGAGCATCCTGTGTAAGTGCAGGAAGAGGTTATGACTGTGGCAAGAGTAAATGCTTCTATCATTGATAGTATTTTGTCGTTATAACACTTTTTTCTCAAAAGGTTTCACAGTTAGCAAATTCAAATTTCAATAAAGATCCAAAGTATGGTCTAGGTACCTGGTAGTTAGTCAACTAAAAAGGTTCTCAGCCTTAGTAGATTAGGCCATGGAACTACCCACCACACCAAAAACAACTTGCTAAAAATCAAGGGGACAACAACCACTTGAACCATTACCTCAAAGAAAAAAAAAACAATATGGTTAGATAATACTGCAATAATCATTATTATTATCATAATATGGAGCAATGTGAAGTAAATAAGTTGGATAGCTATAGTCAGCCCATTCAGATGTAAAGACTTGCAGAATGTGCTCAGTCAAATGTTGACCGTTTCTATGGACGCTAAGGCTCGAATCCTTTCCCGGGCTGATATATTTATCATTAAAGGAAATTCCTGATGGTTCTGTGATGCCGCAGCAGTCTATCCGATTAAAATGGATATTTCTGGCTTATTATTATTATTATTATTATTTGCTAAGCTACAACCCTATTTGGAAAAGCAGTATACTATAAGCCTAGGGGCCCCAACAGGGAAAATAGCCCAGTAAGGAAAGGAAAGAAGGAAAAAGTAAATATTTCAAGAACAGCAACACCAAAATAAATACTTCCTACATAAACTATAAAAACTTTAACAAAACAAGAGGAAGAGAAATAACATAGAATAGTGTGTCAAGTGTACCCTCAAGCAAGATATACATACATACATACATACATACATACATACATATATATATATATATATATACATATATATATATATATATATATATATATATAAATATATATATAAACACACACACACACACACACATATATATATATATATATATATATGTGTGTGTGTGTGCGTGTGTGTGTGTGTATGTGTTCGTGCATGGGTAAACGGGCATTGCAAATATAAGAGTGATAAGTAAAAGCAAAAACCAAATTATCATCACTGACGTCAGTGTTTACACAGAGGGGGAAAAGGGATGTTTATGCGAGAAGCCCTCGCACACTATTGCATAATTTGTTTTCGGCTAAAATACAGTGACTCGCAACATACTATTTGCAAGTTAGAAGGACGCGTTGATCTGTTCGTGCAATATCATGTATGTGTTACTTTACTTACTTTTAATGGTGTTTATGTATGTTACTTTACTTACTTTTAGGGCTGTTCATGTGTGTTACTTTATTTACTTACTTCGAGTGCTGTTTATTTATGTTACTTTACTTACTTTATGGGCTGCTTATGTATGCGTTACTTTACTTACTTTACGGGCTGTTTATATGTGTTACTTTACTTACTTCAAGTGCTGTTTTCCTGGTCCTATCACACATGGAAACTCTGTCAACTAGAGAACTTTAATTGTCTGTTTGTCGTATACAGTCTTAGGTATTCTGCATTAATTGTCAAATCCATATTATCGAAGCACCTGGAAAACAAGAAAGTCTTCAGTTACGTCTTGAAAGTGTCCGTATCGTCAGTAATGTAATAACTGAAAAGCGAAGTGAATGCGACTAACTTTATTTGGACGGAGCATGAGTATATATACAACCCATTCCAGTCAAGAACGGCACAAAAATTCAGACATAATGATGCAAGAATATATAGGCATAAAGAGGCTATTATTATTATTATCATTATTATCATTATTACTTGCTAAGCTACAACCCTAGTTGGAAAAGCAGGACGGTATAAGCCCAGGGGCTCCAACAGGGAAAGTAGCCCAGTGAGGAAGGGAAACAAGGAAAAATAAAATATTTCAAGAAGGGTAACAACATTAAAATACATATCTCCTACATGAACTACCTAAACTTTAACAAAACAAGAGGAAGAGAAATAAGATAGAATATTTGAGCTTGTTTTATTGATACGCACAGAAGTTTAGATGTAAAGACTTACGTGTTTATATAGACTGTGCCATTAATAGCGCAATAGTGATAAAATGGCTTTCTGTTGATAATTTGTTGACTTCAGCATAGAATTAGGTACCAGACAGTTTTTTTTTCTAGTGTGTAAAACAAGAGCGTAGATTAGGAAGGGTGTGGAAAGGGTAGTATCTTTGATAGCATCTCTCTTTAAGGGGATAAGGCGTTTGCTTGAAAAGGGGTTACACGCATATTTAAACCTAAATATTATAAAGAAATATACATACATACATACATATATATATATATATATATATATATATATATACTTACACACAAATATGCACATCTAATTATTATGAATGCAAATACTGTATATACAAATTATGCGCACGCACACACATTATATATATATATATATATATATATATATGTATATATAAATATAAATATACACGTATACATACATACACAAATATATATATATAAATATATATACATATATATATATATATATATATGTATATATATAGATAGATAGATAGATAGTATTACTCTCTCTCTCTTTCATGTGTGTGTATAATATATATATATATATATATATATACACACACACACACACACACATATATATATATATATATATATATATCAAGAAAGAAATTTAGTAGTTAATCATTACAACCATACCTTAATTAGAAAATCTTGGATGAAACCCAACTTAAAAATCCATGAAAACGGTAGGAGCTTTATATACTGCACTAACATAGATGGCTCATAAGCATGGCGTCGAACACCACACACAGCTACATGAACCCAAATCTTCCATTCCCATATCTCTTCCAAACCATCTATTCATCAAATATCCCCAATTACTTTTTTTTTTTTTTTGAGTGCAGACTGCGACCCACACAAGTCAACTAATCGCCATCAATATAACTCACTAAGAGGTTTGTTGTGGCCTGATTGGTAACGTCTCAACCTGGTGTTTGCCAGACGGGGGGTAGAGTCCCGCTAAGACTCGTTAGTGCCTTCAGCGTCTGCAACCTTACCATCCTTGAGAGCTAAGGTTTGACTGGGTTTGGGGGAGCCTATAGGTCTATCTGTTGAGCCATCAGCAGCCATTGTCTAGCCCTCCCTGGTCCTAGCTTGGATGGAGAGGGGGCTTGGGCGCTGATCATATATATGGTTAGTCTCTAGGGCATTGTCCTGCTTGCTAGGGCAATGTCATTGTCCCTTGCCTCTGGCATTCATGAGCGACCTTTAAACCTTTAAACGGGTTTCCTGGAAATGGGAGTAAGACACGTCTGGCCAAGCCCCCCCCCCCCCACCCCGCTCTCCCCCAACTAGTTAAGGCTTGATTTTTATATTAATAACACACTATTAAGACTTCCTTATTAAAAAAAGGCTAAAATTCTCCAAAATCCAATCAACAGCACGAAGCTGAAAATCTCTACTCGCTGGAAACCACTAAGCCCTTAAAACTTTCACCGGTCCCTGACCAGGTGCTGAAGCCGTCTGGTAGGGACAACAATGTAGTGACGAAATCGACCCTGGGGAAATCAGGGGTAAGGATTCCCTAAGGCCACTTTCATGCGAGTGCTGTTCAGAGTTCTAGGAGAGAGAGAGAGAGAGAGAGAGAGAGAGAGAGAGAGAGAGAGAGAGAGAGAGAGAGAACATCTTCCTTTTTGCTACAGCAAAAAAGTAGATATTATTCTTTTTTATTACCAATTTATTAGGAGAGAGAGAGAGAGAGAGAGAGAGAGAGAGAGAGAGAGAGAGAGAGAGAGCATCTTCCTTTTTGCTACAGCAACATTAGAGGTGTAAAACAGTAGAAGGTATATTTCTTTTTTTATTACCAGATTATTATAAAGATGTGAGAGAGAGAGAGAGAGAGAGAGAGAGAGAGAGAGAGAGAGAGAGAGAACATCTTCCTTTTTGCTACAGCAAAAAAGTAGATATTATTCTTTTTTATTACCAATTTATTAAAAGAGAGAGAGAGAGAGAGAGAGAGAGAGAGAGAGAGAGAGAGAGAGCATCTTCCTTTTTGCTACAGCAACATTAGAGGTGTAAAACAGTAGAAGGTATATTTCTTTTTTTATTACCAGATTATTATAAAGATGAGAGAGAGAGAGAGAGAGAGAGAGAGAGAGAGAGAGAGAGAGAGATAACATCTTCCTTTTTGCTACAACAACATTAGAGGTGTAAAAAAGTAGAAGATTTATTTCTTTTTTTAGGACCAGATTATTATAAAGATGAGAGAGAGAGAGAGAGAGAGAGAGAGAGAGAGAGAGAGAGAGAGAGAGAGAAGTAAATAAAGAGTTTTATTATTATACTCGAAAGTTCATAGATATTTTACGTTAATACAACTGTACCAAAATATTCGTTTAATATCAAAATAGGCCTACATATTTAAATCGTCATCTATATTCTACTAAAAATGATAAAAAGGAGTCAGATGACGAGGATTATCCGAAACAAAAGAAAGATAAAAGGAATAATAACGAAACTGAAAAATACAGTTTTGAAACTATTGAGGTCAGATTAAAGACTTAAGATTGGGCTGAACAGACCAGAAACGTGATGAAAATTACCGTAAAATCAAGATTAAAACTATGCAAAATGTAAGCTAAAAACAAGTTGAAAGTTCTTGAAACACGACGCAACACTTATTTGGAAACTTGCTTTATAAATATATTAAAATTTGGTAGAAAACTGTTAAAACCAGGTAGAGAAACGTGTTAAAGACCATATAGAAGACTTTGTTAAAACCAGGAAGAAAATCAGATAGAAAACTTGGTTAAAACAGATAGAAAATGTTAAAATCAGGAAGAAAACCATTTTAAAACGATAGAAAACTTTGTTAAAACCAAGCAGTAAACTATGTTAAAACCCATATACGAAACTTTGTTAAACCCAGCTGAAAACCAGACTATGCAAACTACGACCCACTACAGTCAAATAATCACCAGGGACATGAATCACAACTCAGGCCTTACGACATCAAGAAACTGAAAGGTGTTTCCATATATAGGCTTAGAGCCACGCGCTCTCCCAACCCCTCAAAAGAGGCGGGGCTCAATCTCTATATTCTTTCTATAAAAGATTAAAAATGTCTCAATTCCAATCAACTACACAAAGTTGGAAAACCTCAACTTCTCGAACACCGCTAAGCCCCTAAACTTTGGCCCCTCCTAGACAAGGTGCTTAAGCCGTCAGCCAGGGGCAACAATGGAGTGACGAAATTGACCCTGGGGAAATTTTGGGGTTAGGAGTCCCTGAGGATACCTCCACGTGTGAACCCTTTACTGTGCACGGTTTAGAGAGAGAGAGAGAGAGAGAGAGAGAGAGAGAGAGAGA
>NC_090741.1:62185787-62188287 GCF_036898095.1 Palaemon carinicauda
GAAACTAATGTAAATATTCGAAGTAATTTTACTGGTAATACAAAATACATAAACAATATCTATTAATTCAGAAAGAAAACAGAGTCCTGACATAGGGAATGTAAATACAAGTTATGATTATACAATCGTTTCTAATAAGAGCAATTAAACAACGCAAATAATGATAAATATTGATAACGATAACGTCAACAACAAATATGATAAACAATTTGTAATAACAACAACATTAATAATCTCCCCTACATAATGAAGAGCAAGTGTCTGACTATATATATATATATAATATACATATATATATATATATATATATATACATATATATATATATATATGTGTGTGTGTGTGTGTGTGTGTTTATGTGTGCGCGTGCGCATATATATATATATATACATACACATACACACACATATATATATATTTATATATATATATATATATATACACACACACACACATATATATATATATATATATATTTCCAATCACACTAGCTCTCCCGTCCCTCGGGTAGAGTAGTAAAGGAATAGTCATACCCTGTTGAGAGGGGGTGCGTGTGTGCACATGTCAAAATATTCATCCGCCATTTCTGACGGGTCTCGTACACATGTAATAAAAATATATAATAAAAAAAAAAACATTTACGACTAATAAGTTAAAAACTAAATTTATAAACCATCTAAAACCTACGAATAAATAAAATGACTCAAAATAACATTAGCACAGCGAACGTTTAATAACAAGAGCGCTAAGAATAAACAGCGCAATAATAACATCAACAACGCGTCAAAATATTACAAAACAACAACAGGAAGCGAGTGATGGAATGCCGGGCCCTTGTATGCATTCTAAAGAGAATCTCTTCAAAGGAATTCAGGCGGAGTTAGATCCACGCACAGGCTCAATTGCTTTGCAATGCCATCATTTTGCAGGGCGATATTTTCCTGTGATGAAGTTTTTTTTTCTTTTGTTTGTGCTTAAAGATATTTACTGATTCGGTATATCCTTATTATTATTATTATTATTATTATTATTATTATTATTATTATTACCTAGGCTACAACCCTAGTTGGTAAAGCAGGATGCTATAAGCCCAAGAGCCTTCTCATTATGTGTCCTGTCCATGCCCATTAGTTTTCTTATATGTTGTTAGAATATCCCTCTCTCTCTCTCTCTCTCTCTCTCTCTCTCTCTCTATATATATATATATATATATATACATCTCCCATATATGGTAAAAAGCAAGTGTCTGACCCTTTGAATCAATAGACGTAGGAGACCACACACACACACACACACACACATATATATATATATATATATACATCTCCCATATATGGTAAAAAGCAAGTGTCTGACCCTTTGAATCAATAGACGTAGGAGACCACACACACACACACACACACACACATATATATATATATATATACACACGAGTATATATCCTTTCAGGTGACGCTCAACGGCATTGACATACCTATAACTACTCGGTCTTTCCCCGTCCCTAGGGTAGGAGGGATAGGAACTTTACTCCATTTCTTTTATCGAGGCAGATTTGCACCGACTCGCAGCGGTGCCCTTTTAGCTCGGAAAATTTTCCTGATCGCTGATTGATTAGAATTATCTCGTCCAACCAATCAGCGATCAGGAAACTTTTCCGAGCTAAAAGGGCACCGCTGCCAGTCGGTGCAAATCTGCATCGCTAAAAGAAATTGACTATAGTCATACCATGGTGAGAGGAGTTGTAGTTAGGGAAGGGTTAAATCTGTGTGTGCGTATGTACACATCTATCTATTTGAAGGTTAACAGTGTCTGGCTTCAATTCCAGTTTCATCAGAATATAAGCTCACCAGAACGTCAGCCGGGCAAGACCAACCCTCCACTGTGGTGCCCAACCACAGCAGTGGCATCCTCAGTAAACAGTTTAAACTTACGGGCTCGGGCGGGGATCGATCTGCTGCCCTGCGAATGCTAGGCAAAAAGATTATCACTGTACGGTTTGCTTACACTAATTACCAATAATAAGCATAATTTCTCGTGAAACAAGTTAAAAAGACCTTGAACTTGTCTACCATGCTTAGGCGAAATGAACCACCTCACTGAGGAACAGATTATTCTAGTAAATTAGTCCAACGGGACCAACAAACCACACTTCTCGATTCTCATAAACTTCCCTCGAGGGACTGAATCTTGGACAGGTACAAAGTTAAAGTGGTTTGCCAGATCCGAAAGGCAACGCATGAAAAGAAAAAGGCAGAAAGTAATGTCGTTTGCGGTGAGGGGGGCGTGGGTTGAGAAATAGGGGCGGGTGGCAAAGGGATTCTGCAGAAAATTTGGGTACTTTGACGGTACTCCCAACGATATAAAAAAAAAAACCACTGATATACATCTCCCTTATATAATAAAGAACAACTCTCTCTCTCTCTCTCTCTCTCTCTCTCTCTCTCTCTCTCTATATATATATATATATATATATATAGACAGATAATATATGGACATTAAG
>NC_090741.1:62193287-62199820 GCF_036898095.1 Palaemon carinicauda
CTTATAGCATTCTGCTTTTCCAACTAGGGTTGTAGCTTAATAATAATAATAATAATAATAATAATAATAATAATAATAATAATAATAATACTTTAAGCAGGCTCATCAACTTGGCGTCGAACCCCTTACACACAATGCGCCACTCACCTATGAGCCCTACTTGTAACCCAACACAGTGCACTACCTACCAAGTACTCAATTCACTACTTAGATCAATGGTTGGCCGGTGGACTTAACTGAGATCATTTAAAGGTTGCTCGTGAAAGGCAGAGACAGGAAAATACCTTAGAGAATGACCATATGAACATAAGATCAGCGCCCAAGTTAGGACCAGGGAGGGCCAGGCAATGTCTGCTGATGACTCAGCAGATAGACCTATAGGCTCCCCAAACCCCCATCCTTAGATCACAAGGATGATGAGGTTGCAGACACTGCAGGAAACTATCGAGTTTGAGCGTGATTCGAACCCAAGTCCGGCAGATCACCAGGCAGGAACGTTTCCAATAGGCCACCATAACCCTGAATGACAATATAGTGGCATTTGCGGGTCTTGAACCCCCGTCCAACATATTGCCAAGCCGGACCGTTCCAGATAGGTTATCCCATCACGCATATAATGTATTTTTCACTGTCACTGATTCACCAGTATTATCATTTTCACTGTCATATCAATAAATCTCACTATTATTAAACAATGGCCGTAATATTATTGTGCTATCTCAAAGAATGTCAGATTCACTTCTTCACATTCAATTGATTGTGTTTAATCTCAAACTATCCGAAGCCCATTTTAAATAGTCACTGATATGTTATCATAATTCACCATCATGATAATAATCCCGTGACCATGTTCACCATCATGTTAATAATTCTGTGACCATGTTCACTATCATGTTTATAATCCTCTGATCATGTTCATTATCATGTTAATAAACATGTTATCATGTTCACTACTATATTAATATTCCTGTGACAATGTTCACTATCCTGTTAATAATCCTGTATCCATGGTCACTATCATGTTAATAATCCTATGACCATGTTCACTATCATGTTTATAATCCTCTATTCATGTTCACTATCATGTTAATAAACATGTTATCATGTTCACTATCACATTAATATTCTTCTGTTAATAATCCTGTATCCATGGTCACCATCATGTTAATAATCCTCTGATCATGTTCACTATCATGTTAATAAACATGTTATCATGTTCACTATCATATTAATATTCTTCTGTTAATAATCCTGTATCCATGGTCACTATCATGTTAATAATCCCGTGACCATGTTCACCATCATGTTAATAGTCCTCTGTTCATGTTCACTATCATGTTAATAAACATGTTTTCATGTTCACTATCATATTAATATTCCTCCGACCATGTTCATAATCATGTTAATAATGTTCTGACTATGTTCACTATGTTAATAATCCTGTATCCATGTTCACTATCATGTTAATAACCCAGTGA
Source organism: Palaemon carinicauda (assembly GCF_036898095.1). NCBI lineage: Eukaryota > Metazoa > Arthropoda > Malacostraca > Decapoda > Palaemonidae > Palaemon > Palaemon carinicauda. The sequence continues at coordinate 62,194,766 of NC_090741.1, forward strand.
CCATGTTCACTATCAAGTCATCATGTCCACCACCATAGCAAAATGCACTCCTCCCAACTCATTATCAGACCTACCACATTCTCCATCATATCATCAACCGCAATTTCCATTCAAAATACCAAACCATCCCATTCACAATCCCATCACAGCATTCACTATCACGCCAATCACTATGCATGGAATGCAGGATTGATTAAAACGATCCTTTCAATATCAACACCCAATATAAAAAGGCATAATATACTTTTTTTTGGCATTTTTTTTTTGGGGAGGGGGGCATTTTTTTCACCTATTGAAAAAGGCAATTAAAACAAAATGGAAAAGCACTGTATGACCCGGATATATTACAGTCGTTAATGGATGTGTTTTTTTTTTAAATATATATAAATTTTCATATTCCATCGGCATTTTATTTTCTGGTGAATAATTGTGCGTATGTGTTTTTGTTTAATATTTATCTAACTCCTTATTGGTCTTTTCAAATAATCATTTCACTTTTATAGTTTTAATTTTCATTTTAAGGGCTCCTCTCATTTTATGTATGTATGTATGTATGTATGTATGTATATATATATATATATATATATATATACAGAGAGAGAGAGAGAGAGAGAGAATCACACAACAACAAATGTAGCCATTTCTAGTCTACTGCAGGAAAAAGGCCTCACGTATGTCCTTAGTCATGTCTGGAGTTGGGCCTTTTTCATCAGCTCGCTGGTCACGGCAGATTGGTGATGGTGGGAGAAATTCGTCTGAACGCTTACAGAAAACCAACCAAGTATGGGTGACCCTGACTCGTACAGCTTTGCTGATCATTTTATATATATATATATATGTATGTTTATATATACATATATATATATTATTATTATTAATTGCTAAGCTACAACCCTAGTTGGAAGCGCAGGATGCTATAAGCCCAGGGGCCCCAACAGGGAAAATAGCCCAGTGACGAAAGGAAACAAGTAAAAATAAAATATTTTAAGAGCAGTAACAACATTAAAATAAATATTTCCTAAATAAACTATAAATACTTTAACAAAACAAGAGGAAGAGAAATTAGATAGAATAGTGTGCCCGAGTGTACCCTCAAGCAAGGGAACTCTAACCTACGACAGTGGAAGACCATGGTACAGAGGCTATGACACTACCCAAGACTAGAGAACAATGGTTTGATTTTGGAGTGTCCTCCTCCTGGAAGAGCTGCTTACCATAGCTAGGGAGTCTTTTCTACCCTTACCAAGATGAGAGTAGCCACTGAACCATTACAGTGCAGTAGTTAACCCCTTGAGTGAAGAAGAATTGTTTGGTAATCTCAGTGTTGTCAAGTGTATGAGGACAGAGGATAATATGTAAAGAATAGGCCAGACTATTAGGTGTATGTGTAGGCAAAGGGAAAAACAGTAACCAGAGAGAAGGATTCAATGTAGTAGAGTCTGGCCAGTCAAAGGATCCTATAACTCTCTATCCGTAATATCTCAACGGGAGGCAGGTGGCCTGGCTAACCTACTACCTCCATATATATATATATATATATATAACGAGCTCATTACCAGGAAATATTTTGTTGTTTTAACATAAATAGCAAATAAAAAGTACCTGGTAGTTAGTCAATAGTAGGAAGTTGCTGCTTGGCATTGGTTTTGAATAAGGTTTTGTGGGGTGAGACTGCAAGGCCCACACCCACCTCCATCATTGTTTATGGGGATTATATGTTTTCATAGTGGTACCCCATCCAAGTACCAACCTCAAACAACCTTCCCAACCTCTGCTGATGAAATTATCTCTCTCTCTCTCTCTCTCTCTCTCTCTCTCTCTCTCTCCAACTATATACACAAATAAAATTCATTGCATTGGTATACTAACATGGGTAACAGCCTGACATATTTTAAACTTTTTTTTCACTTTTTTTATTTTTCTTTGAAAAAAATGCATCGGGTGAATTTTTGTTCGTTTGCAATTCAAAGTCCATTTGATTCCATGTTGTTATTCGAATCAACTTTCAGATGAATAAAAAAAAATATTCTGAAAATATACAAAATGAATTTTAAGCGGTCGGAGTAAGCCCTACCCTTCATCATTTTCATTTCTCGACCCTTTTTTCGACCTTGACCTTGACCTGAACATGAATTAATTGACATGGATTTTCATACTCTATAATATGAACCAAGTTTCAAGTCTTTGTTTTGTTATTGATAAAATGGTATTATTTAATTTCTATAAGTATAATAATTAAATTTTCTTATTAATCAAACCTCTTAAAACACATTATCATATGTGTATTACCGGAAGTAAACAGCTCTATAAAAATAACCAGATGAGCCAATTAAAAACAGATATTGAAATTAGATATTTTTATTTAGGAATCGAATCATTTCAAACAAATTCTGAAATGATCTGTATGAAAAAAAGTTATATAAGCCAATTAAAAAAATATATTGAAATCAATTTATATATATATATATATATATATATATGTAAATATATGTATATATATACATACATATATGTTACTAGCTAAGCTACAACCCTAGTTGGAAAAGCAAGATGCTATAAGCCCTGGGGCTCCAACAGGAAAAAATAGCCCAGTGAGGAAAAGAAATATGGAAATGAATAAACGATAGGAGAAATAATGAATATATATACATACACACACACACACACACACACACACATATATATATATATATATATATATGGTTCAAGTCACTCTCAGAATTCTCTTACTTCCTTTGTGTTCCCTGACTTCTATCGTATCTCTCACGTCCTTGATAGTTAAGCCTAACCTCTATTCTTTCATATCTTCTATTCTTACAAAAACACCTATAGCTTTGGGGGCTTGGTGTAGCAAAATACCCATAGACTGTCCATACAATATACATCAACTCCTCAAAAAAAAAAAAAAAAAAAAAAAAAAAAAGAGAGAGAGAGAGAGAGAGAGAGAGAGAGAGAGAGAGAGAAGATTTCCAGTACCTTATATATCCTGAGAAGATTTGTCAGACTTAAGCTGATTTTGTTTCCGTAGAAGATTTGTTTTTTGCCCCGACATCAATGGATGTAAGAAAATGGTGAACTTTGTGCAATTACTGACACAGGGCGACTTTGGAGGACTGTCCGAGTTTCCACTGTTCGTGTATAAAATCTATTTATCTAAATAGTATATTAACTTTATCTAATATGTAATTCAACTTTATCTTATATGTAATATTTAATTTTAATTGTTCATTATTTCTCATATCGTTTATCTATTTCCTTATTTTCTTTCCTCACTTGGGTATTTTTCCATGTTGGAGCCCTTGGGTTTATAGCATCTTGCTTTTCCAACTAGGGTTGTAGATTAGCTAGTATTACATTATATTATATTATATTATATTAATATTAATAACAATAAAAAATTTCATTTGATCTAATTACTAATTTAACTATCTAATAAGTAATTTAACTTTATCTAGGTAGTAATTCCACTTAAATACAAATTTTCACTTTACTAAATAAATAACCTCACTTTATGTAATAAGCAGTTTCACTTTAAATAATAAATCCTCCAGTAAGAAAATAAGAATATTTCATAGAAGAATCTGAAAAGATCCGATTAACATCATATTTCTACATTACTTTATAAAATCATATATAATTACTATATCCATTAATCAAAGTCGTATCAGGATATACGTCCCCTGATTTATACGACATCCTTAAGAAAATTTTAAGGATATTCGCGCCAGGAGTTAGAATTCTGGAGACCTCAAGGTCAATTCTCTGGGAATATCACTGTAGTTCAAATATTCCTTGGAAGCTACTTATAGGAACCTTCCATCAGGACGACATGGCTATCTCACCCAAAAATAGATTTTCTCTTCGGTCAAATTCCGTTTATTATGGTGAATAGGTCGAATAAAAATAAAAGATAACAAAATATAAATTTATAAATTTCCCACGTAACTGGGACAGACCGACTTTAAAAAAAATTGTGGTTTTCTCCACTGTAATAAAAAATATAAAATTCTAATAAATGAATATTAGATAAAAACTATCAACCTATCAAATTCTTGAAAAAAAAATATTAGAAATATCTGTAATTACGCACAGCAAGGGATGGATTTGACAGATCCCTTTAAAAATATTGTCATACAGTAAATATATATTTTTAGCGAAGCAATGAATTTCTTCGGTGTGGAAGTGTGATGGAAATGATTAATATTACTATTATTATTATTATTATTATTATCATTATTATTATTATTATTATTATTATTATTAAAGCTACAACCCTAGTTGGAAAAGCATGATGCTTAAAGCCCAGGGGCTCCAACAGGGAAAATAGCCCAGTGAAGAAAGGAAACAAGGAAAAATAAAATATTTTAAGGAGAGTAACAACATTAAAATGAATATCTCTTATATGAACTATAAAAACTTTAACAAAACCAGAAGAGAAATAAGATAGAATAGAGTGCTCGAGTGTACCCTCAAGCAAGAGAACTCTAACCCAAGACTGGATTGGAGGGAAAAGTCAGGGAAAGGACAGCTGATCAAGGAGTTTGAAGTTGTCAGTGGGAAAATGATCAGTTAGGGACAGATTGTGGGATGGTTGGGTCAGGTGTCGCCGCGCTAATTGGTGATCGTGAAGAAAAACTGCAGGGGCTGGTGAAAGTTTGGAATTGTTATCGAAAGGAGAAGGTTGGTATGAAATGTTATGAGTTAGGTAACGGGCATAAACGAAAAAGAGGAAGATAGAGAGAAATTAATGTTTATATTGAAAGAAAAGAATTAGTTGATTCATGAACGCATCTTATAGTAAATATAGCAAATGACGGTACAATGAAAAAAAAGTATATCACTGCAGCAATTATGGTACACAGAGTTGGTGGTGATTATGACAAGTACACTTTGTATCTATCAATCATGCTTTATATATGTATCTATTTAATATATATATATATATATATATATGTATATATATACACACATATACATACGCACACATTTACATATATACATGTGTGTATGTACACAAATAGATATATATATATATATATATATACATATATATAC
>NC_090741.1:62200320-62202820 GCF_036898095.1 Palaemon carinicauda
TCCTATTGGAGCCCCTGGACTTATAGCATTCCGCTTTTCCAACTAGGGTTGTAGCTTAGCAATTAATAATAATAATAATAATAATAATAATAATAATATACTTATACTTTGAGCAGGCTCATCAACTTGACGTCGAACCCCTTACACACAATGCACCACTCACCTATGAGCCCTACTTGTAACCCAACACAGTGCACTAGCTACCAAGTACTCAATTTACTACTTAGATCAAAGGTTGGTCGGTGAACTTGATTGAGATCATTTAAAGGTTGCTCGTGAATGGCAGAGACAAGGGATAGGAAAATACCTTAGAGAATGACCATATAGATATAAAATCAACCCCCAACCCCCCTCTTCACCAAAGCTAGGACCATGGAGGGCCAGGCAATGTCTACTGATGACTCAGCAGATAGACCTATAGGCTCCCCAAAACCCCCATCCTTAGATCACAAGGATGATGAGGTTGCAGACACTGCAGGAAACTATCGAGTTTGAGCGTGATTCGAACCCAAGTCCGGCAGATCGCCAGGCAGGAACGTTTCCAATAGGCCACCATAACCCTGAATGACAATATAGTGGCATCTGCGGGTCTTGAACCCCCGTCCAACATATTGCCAAGCAGGGACGTTTTCAGATAGGTTACCCCATCACGCATATAATGATGTATTTTTCACTGTCATTGATTCACCATCAATAAATCTCACTATCATTAAACAACGTCCATAATATTATTGTGTTATCTCAAAGAATGTCAGATTCACTTCTTCATATTCAATTAATTATGTTTAATCTCAGACTCTTCGAAGCCCATATTATAAACAGTCACTGATATGTCATCATAATTCACCATCATGATAATAATCCCATGACCATGTTCACCATCATGTTAATAATCCCGTGACCATGGTTCACCATCATGTTAATAATCCTCTGATCATGTTCACTATCATGTTAATAAACACGTTTTCATGTTCACTATCATATTAATATTCCTCTTACCATGTTCATAATCATGTTAATAATGTTCTGACCATGTTCACTATGTTAATAATCCTCTATCCATGTTCACTATCATGTTAATAACCCTGTGACCATGTTCACTATCAAGTCATCATGTCCACCACCATAGCAAAATGCACTCCTCCCAACTCATTATCAGACCTACCACATTCACCATCATATCATCAACCGCAATTTCCATTCAAAATACCAAACCATCCCATTCACAATCCACATCACAGCATTCACTATCACGCCAATCACTATACATGGAATGCAGGATTGATTAAAACGATCCTTTCAATATCAACACCCAATATAAAAAGGCATAATATACTTTTTTTTCGCATTTTTTTGGGGGGGCATTTTTTTCACCTATTGAAAAAGGCAATTAAAACAAAATGGAAAAGCACTGTATGACCCGGATATATTACAGTCGTTAATGGATGTGGTTTTTTTTAATATATATAAATTTTCATATTCCATCGGCATTTTATTTTTCTGGGGAATAATTGTGTGTATGTGTTTTTGTTTAATATTTATCTAACTCCTTACTGGTCTTTTCAAATAATTATTTCACCATTGTAGTTTTAATTTTCATCTTGAAGGGCTCCTCTCATTTCATGGGTGTGTGTATGTATGTATATATATATATATATATATATATATATATATATATATATATATATATATATGTATATATATATATATATATATAGAGAGAGAGAGAGAGAGAGAGAGAGAAGAGAGAGAGAGGAGAGAGAGAGAGAGAGAGAGAGAGAATCACACAACAACAAATGTAGCCATTTCTAGTCTACTGCAGGACAAAAGGCCTCACGTATGTCCTTAGTCATGTCTGGAGTTGGGCCCTTTTCATCAGCTCGCTGGTCACTGCAGATTGGTGATAGGTGGGAGAAATTTGTCTGAACGCTTACAGAAAACCAACCAAGTATGGGTGACCCTGACTAGTACAGCTTTGCTGATCATGATTATATATATAATATATATATATATATATATATATATATATATATATATATATATATATATATATATATTATTAATTGCTAAGCTACAACACTAGTTGGAAGAGCAGGATGCTATAAGCCCAGGGGCCCCAACAGGGAAAATAGCCCAGTGAGGAAAGGAAACAAGTAAAAATAAAATATTTCAAGAGCAGTAACAACATTAAAATAAATAGTAACAACATTGAAATAAATACTTCCTAAATAAACTATAAATACTTTAACAAAACAAGAGGAAGAGAAATTAGATAGAATAGTGTGCTCGAGTGTACCCTCAAGCAAGGGAACTCTTACCTACGACAGTGGAAGATCATGGTACAGAGGCTATGACACTACCCAAGACTAGAGAACAATGGTTTGATTTTGGAGTGTCCTCCTCCTAGAAGAGCTGCTTACCATAGCTAGGGAGTCTTTTCTACCCTTACCAAGAGGAAGGTAGCCACTGAACCATTACAGTGCAGTAGTTAGCCCCTTGA
>NC_090741.1:62210320-62212820 GCF_036898095.1 Palaemon carinicauda
GCAGGACAAAGGCCTCAGACATGTCCTTTCACTCCCAATGTTTATGGTTTGTATACGTCAATCTATACCAGCAAATTTTCTTAGCTCGTCTATGCATCGTCATCTCCCGCCCCGCCCCCCCCCCCCAACCCCCCTTGCTTCTTTTACAATCTCCAGGGACCCATTCCGCTATTCATAATGTACTTTCTGTTGTCTGTCATTCTTATTTTATATCCTGCATATGACCAATTCTTTTTCTTACATGTTAGAATATCCTCTACTTTAGTTTGCTCTCGTATCCATGTTGCTAATTTCTGTCTCCATGATATATATATATATATATATATATATATATATATATATACATATATATATATATATATATATATATACACATATATATAAATACATTTATATATAAATATATATATAAGTACATACATACATATACATATATACAGTATATATATATATATATATATATATATATATATATATGTATGTATATACATACATATATGTGCATATCTATATATATGTGTGTGTATATATATGTATATGTATATATATATGTATATATACATATATATATATATATATATATATATATATATATATATATATATATATATATATATATAAACACACATACATTATAGATACACAGAAAGATGGACTGATATTCAATTCTTCACTAATAATTTTTCATAATTTTCCTTAGGTTTTCGTCACTAAACGCACACACACACGCACAAACACTCTCCTCCCCCCTCCCTTTCATTTCGAGTTAACCCACCTACCCCCTCTCTGCCTCCCCTCTGACAAACTCCCCTTCTTTTTCTATTAAAAACTTTTTGATGCATTGCCCTGATTTCCGACAGATTTTCTTCTTCGAATCCGGGATCCCATTTTTTTCCCTTCTCGTTCTCTCGTTTTTTCCCTCACTGCGAGCGTCAAAGAGAGAGAGAGAGAGAGAGAGAGAGAGAGAGAGAGAGAGAGAGAGAGAGAGAGATGTGAAGGGGGATAAATCAAGATAAAGGAGAGGTGAAAGTAAAAAAGAGGAAGAGAAGTCAATAGGTAGATAAAGGGAATAAACTTGAATGGAAACAAATATGTGATGTTGGATGAAGTGATGATAAAGATGAGATTGAAGTGATGCTGAAACAATAAAGAAGTGAATTTAAAAAGAAGTGGGTGTAAAGGATCACATAAGTATATTTAAATTATAAAGAGGAAAAGTAATGAAGACAAAGAAAGAAGGAGGTGAAGTCAAAAGAAGAAATGAGACAACGTAAAAAGGAATTAGTGGTGAAGTCAAGAGAAGAAATGAGACATTGTAAAAAGGAATAAGTGGTGAAGTCAAAGGTGCCAAACAAGTGAAGTCAATGGAAAAGAAAGGGTGAAGTCAAAAGAAGAAGGAAGTAAAACCAAATATCAAAAAGCGAACTACAAAAATGTATTAAAACGAGAAAAATGAAAAAAAAAATAAGTCAAAAAAAGGAAAGTGTTTTTAATAAGCAGAGAAAATGGAATTCAAAAGCAAAATGAATTGCTGAAAAAAGTAATAAAAAATAATGGAGTGAAAACAGACCAAAAATTGAAATCTGTAAAAAAAAGAGAAAAAAAAGATACAACACTCCCTTATATAATAAAGAGCAAGCACCTGACAATAATATCATCATCATCATCATCATCTACGCCTATTGACACAAAGGACCTCGGTTAGACTTCGCCAGTCGCCTATATCTTGGGCTTTTAAATCAATACTATTCTCCATTCATCATCTCCCACTTCACGCTTCATAGTTCTCAGTCATGTAGGCCTGGGTCTTCCAATTCATCTCCCACGAATTGACGAATTAGCTGATTGTAGCTAGGAAAGAGGGAGGGGGGGGGGGTAGAAAAGGGTTAAATCTGTGAACGCATTTTTTATTATCATTATCATCATCATCATCATCATCATCATCATTATTATTATTATTATTATTATTATTATTATTATTATCAATATTATTATCATTATTATTATTATTATTATTATTATTATTATTATTATTACAACCTACGGTATAACCCTAGTTGGAAAAGCAAGATGCTATAAGCCCAAGGGTTCCAACGGGGAAAAATACCATTTCTAAATATTTACCCGTCATTTTTGACAGGTCGCGTACACTAGTAAATATTCAAGAACAAATAAAAGTCAAGAATTGATATGAAAAGAAAGAATATGCAAAGTAAAGGATATACGCCTGTCATTTAAAGTACCTTAAAGGAAACGAAAGGAATCTATAGAAAAAAAATGTCATAAATCTGTTTCCTAAAATTTATTTTTATGGGAATAAATCGTGACCCATTAGGTCGACATTCCTTGTTCTGATTCTGGGATTTTCATCTCTAACTACTTTCTAATGTAAGAAAACTTCAGCTAAACGGAATTGAAAGCGTGATTTGATTTTCCTTTCTCCTGAATTTCCAGAAAAATGTATATTTAAAATATTTTATTTTTATTTCTTTATTACTTC
>NC_090741.1:62227820-62230320 GCF_036898095.1 Palaemon carinicauda
CCAACAAGGGTTGTAGCTTAGGTTCTAATAATAATAATATTTCCTTTCTTCACTGGGCTATTTTTCCCTGTTGGATTCCTCGGGCTTATAGCATCCTGCTTTTCCAACTAGGGTTGTAGCTTAGCTAATAATAAAAATATTTCCTTTCTTCACTGGGCTATTTTTCCCTGTTGGAGCCCTTGGGCTTATAGCATCCTGCTTTTCCAACTAGGGTTGTAGCTAAGCTACTACTAATAATAATTCCTTTCTTCCCCTGGCAATTTTTCCTTGTTGAATTCCTTGGGCTTATAGTATCCTGCTTTTCCAACTAGGGTTGTAGCTTAGCTAATAATAAAAATATTTCCTTTCTTCGCTGGGCTATTTTTCCCTGTTGGATCCTTTGGGCTTATAGCTCCCTGCTTTTCCAACTAGGGTTGTAGCTTAACTAATAACATTAATATTTCCTTTCTTCACTGGGCTATTTTTCCCTGTTGGATCCTTTGGGCTTATAGCTCCCTGCTTTTCCAACTAGGGTTACAGCTTAGCTACTAATAATAATATTTCCTTTCTTCACTGGGCTATTTTTCCATGTTGGATTCCTCGGTCTTATTGCATCCTGCTTTTCCAACTAGGGTTGTAGCTTAACTAATAACATTAATATTTCCTTTCTTCACGGGGCTATTTTTCCCTGTTGGAGCCCTTGGGCTTATAGCATCCTGCTTTTCCAACTAGTGTGGTAGCTTAGGTAATGATAATATTATTTCCTTTCTTCACTGGGCTATTTTTCCCTGTTGGATTCCTAGAGCTTATAGCATCCTGCTTTTCCAGCTAGGGTTGTAGCTTAGCTAGTAATAATAATAATATTTCCTATTTTCATTGGGCTAATATTCCCTGTTGGATTCCTCGGGCTTATAGCATCCTGCTTTCCTAACTAGCTTAGCTAATAATAATGATAATAATAATAATAATAATAATAATAATAATAATAATAATAATAATAATAATAATAATATCACCGAAGGCTGATGGAAAACGGGTCGTCCCACCTGACGAAGGATTGATTGCTAATACCGGCACTTGATAAGCCCTTACTCGAAGGACCGGAAGAGTAGCTTCAGGCTTATCATCGCCTCTCCGTCAGGTATGAATAAGTTTTTTCCGCGTCAGGAGCTGGGAAAAGGCTGTAGGGAGAAGGTTTTTTTTCTTTTTTCACTATGGATTATCTTCCGGAAATTTGAAGGAAGTTGCTGATCTCTCTCTCTCTCTCTCTCTCTCTCTCTCTCTCTCTCTCTCTCTCTCTCTCTCTCTCTCTCTCTCTCTCTCTACTATTATTATCACCATAAATGTCAGTATAATTTTCATTATCATCATGAACATTAGCATATTGATTTTATTAATCGTAAAATATAGTGAATATTTTTTTTGTAAGCAGGTTCTCGAAAACGCTATTCATATGCATATCCACACACACACACACACACACGCACGCACACACAACAACAACAACAACAACAACAACAACAACATTGAAATATATAAAATATGAAAAATGAGCCACTGGTTGAAGACAAAATCAATGGGTATATTAATATCATGATAAAATTATATATAAATGATAAAAGATATCATCACAGGAAGAGAAAGGAAAAATAATAGCAAAAATTTTTTTTAAAAATAGAATGGCTCTAACACTATATATATATATATATATATATATATATATATATATATATATATATATACACATATATCTATACATATATATATATACACACACACACACACATATATATATATATATATATATATATATATATATATATATATTAACGAAATAAGAGAAATATTTTGGCTCCTACATCCCCCCCCCCACAAAAATACCAAAATGAGAGAACTCTTCCAAAAAAAAAAAAAAAGCCTAACAGACTATCACACGAAAATTCCATCCTTAAACATGCCAAAGGAAACGACTCCAAAGATAACGATGCACTGGGAATACCTTCGAGCAGTCCAACGCCTTATAAGAAGATCAATGAAGAATGTCCTAAGGATCCGGAGACTGCCCAGGAACAATGTCCAAAGGGTCGCAGGAATGTCGATCAAGTATGTCCCCCAAGACTCGGGAGGATATAAGAGGAGAGGGACTTTAAAGAATGAATCTGAGTGAGATTAAAGAATGAATCTGAGTGACCATAAAGAATGAATCTGAGTGAGATAAAAGAATGAATATGAGTCAACTCAAAGAATGAATCTGAGTGACCATAAAAAATGAGTCTGAGTGAGATTAAAGAATGAATCTGAGTGAACTCAAAGAATGAATCTGAGTGACCATAAAAATTGAGTCTGAGTGAGATTAAAGAATGAATCTGAGTGAGATTAAAGAATGAATATGAGTGACCCCAAAGAATGAATCTGAGTGAGATTAAAGAATGAATCTGAGTGAGATTAAAGAATGAATCTGAGTGACCATAAAGAATGAATCTGAGTGAGATAAAAGAATGAATATGAGTCAACTCAAAGA
>NC_090741.1:62235320-62240320 GCF_036898095.1 Palaemon carinicauda
TATTTATTATAAAATTATTTACTGGTTTATTTATCTATTTTAGCTTGGACATTTCTTTATTGTTTATTCTAAAATTATTTACCTGTTTATTTGTTTATTTTTACTGCGACATTTGTTTATTGTTTATTATAAAGCTATTTACTGGTTTATTTATCTATTTTTTATTCGCTTCTCATAGAAAGTAAGACTATCTTAGTTTTCGATATAAATACTCATAAAATGATTTTCCAATAGGACTTGAAATCTATATTTTAACTTATAAACATAAAAGTAAAAATTAAATCATAAAGAAAAAATCCTATTCAAAATTAATCTTCAGATGAAACAAAACAAACAGAAGCGTAAAATATATTGTTTTAATTTCCATTAACTAGTATTAAGTAAAGAAAAAAATAACAAAATAATATATATATATATATATATAAATATATATATATATATATATATATATATATATATTCAAAGTTAACCTTCAGATAAAATAAAACAAAAAGAAGAGTAAAAAATAACTTAACTAATATTAAGAAAAGATAAAAAACCATGAAATAAAAAATATATATTTTCAAAGTTAATCTTCGGATACAATATTTTTCATATCCATTACCTAACATTAACGTAAAAAAAAAATCACAAACTAACAAGAAATACATTCAAAGTTAATCTTCAGATAAAATATTGTTCATATCCATTATCTAACATTACCGTAAAAAACCATTAAATAAAAAAAAATATATTCAAAATTAATCTTAAGATAAATTAAATGAAATAGAAGCGTAAACATTTTTTTTTTCATATCCATTATCTAATGTTAACGTTAAGATAAAAATATAAAAACAAATCATTAAAAATATATATATATTCAAAGTTAATCTTCAGATAAACCAAAAGAAACCGAATCGTGAATCGCATTATAATCTGATGCAAAATTGCATTTACATTTTATGCACTAGGAATGATTAATGCTTTAGAGGGAGCCTTCCGTTTTACGCTGGAACTGAACCATTTTTCATTTCGATGGAAAGGTCAGGAGTGAGGCGACACTAATCTCCGACTCCAGATAACAAAGAAGGAAAGGAAACAAAGGGAAAGAGGATAAGAGGAATAAGGGAAAACAGAGGTTAAAGATATAAAGAGAATTTCAAACGGTATTTGCTTATATGATGATACAGGGAGTGTAGTCTATCAGTGAGTCGTATATATACATACGTATATATATTTATTTACTTATATATATGTATATATATATAAATATTTATATATATATATATATATATATATATATATATTTATATATAAATATATATATATATATATATACATATATATATATATATATATATATATATATATATATATATATATATATATATATATATATGAACATCATTAACCGTAACTAGTCCAGTACAGGACAAAGGCCTAAGACATGTCCTTCCACTCGCGTCTGTTAATGGTCTTTCTATGCTAGTCTATACCAGAAATTTTTCTTAGCTCGCCAATCCTTCGTCTTCTCTTCCTTCCTCTGCTTCCTTTTCTTATTCTTAACGTTCATGTATTGTCTATCATGCTCATTATACGTCCATTTCTTTTTGTCACATGTTAGAATATCCTCTACTTTAGTTTGCTCTCGTATCCATGTTGCTCTCTTTGTCTTAAGTGTTATTCTTATTATTTATTATTTGTTCAGTTGAAATTAGACTATAAAATATTCAATTCATACTTTGACCTTTGAGTTAGATTGAAAAAATTAAGACAGTAAAACTCATCTTGACCTCAACCCAAAACATATCTCGGTATCAGCATTTACAACGTCAACATTGCATTAATCATTCCTCTTATGGAGCAATGCATCACACCTAGAGCAACATTGCACAAAATAATGCAATGAGGAGACATGTAAGACTTGACAAACATTTGTCTTCCCAGGTCATAATTTCAGTGTTTAATGTTTATCATGGTCTTCCACTGTCTTCAGGTAGAGTTCTCTTGCTTGAGGGTACACTCGGGCACATTATTCTATCTTATTTCTCTTCCTCTTATTTTGTTAAAGTTTCTTTTTAAGTTCTTAAAGTATTATATTTTAATTGTTAATTACTTCTCTTATCTCCTTGTTTCCTTTCCTCACTGATCTATTTTCCCTGTTGGAGCCCTTGTGCTTATAGCATCATGCTTCCAATTGGGGTTGTAACTTAGCAAGTAATAATAATAAAAATAATAATAATGATAACAATAATAAGGTTAATGGTCTGGATTTGGAATCAATATAATATTCGACCTCTTCAATTTCTTAGTTCTTTTTAAGCATTTCTTTTCTTAATATGGTTTTTAAAAGCTTTCGAATTTCGATCACAGACTTTTTTTATTCGTTCTCTCATTTATGAGAACAGAAAAGTTTTTGACCTTGATCTAAAATGGATTTCAATTTTTATCATGTATGAGTGACATTTATTTTCAAATCAAATAATAACAAGAGCAGTCAGAGAGTTCAGACCTCCGCAAATAAAGTCTACGGACATCGCCTCCCACGTTTCATATGCTGACTGTACAGTAGATGGTATAAAGTGCAAAGTTGATCCAGTATCGTGATTTTGATCCTTATCATCTCCAAAATTTCATGGTTTCTTCCGATGTATAATATCTATCCATTTTTTAAATTTTGTGAAAATCTAATGTGTCACTTTGTTTAGATGTGATGTTTAAAATTGTGAAAAATGCAAATCCGGATCTAGAATCTGGATCCATTACCGGATCATCTCCAAAATTTAATTGGGTTGTCAATGACCTAAAATCTATCTGTGGTTAGAATTTCATCAAAATCCGTCGAGTTGTTTTGGCGTTATCATGTCAACAGACAAATAAATAAATAAATAAACCGACTCGAAAATATAAACTTTAAATGTTATTCTCGCCATTTCTATACCGTAACTGAGATAAAAAAAATCAAGTTATTAAAGCTAATATTATCTTTATAGCAACAAGAAACTTCATCTCTCGTTTTCACTCAAAATTAAAGCAGACTTATTTTGCCTTTAGCCAAAAGTGGCTATTTCACACGGCCTCTTATTTCCTAAAGAAAGGTTTTTATAACCACTAACCGTCGAAAACAATCATGCTATAAAACTCCGAACTCCTAATGTCAATAACAAAAGCTGTAAATAAAATAAAACAAAAAACCATGTTGGTAATGAGAAAGCTCACCAGAGCGTTAAAAGGAACACCGTGAGTGAATGTTTGGTTTTATTTTCTTTTTCTCTCTTAACCAAGGCTCAATGGGCCGAGCAGTGTTGTCAGGTGGGTTAGTCTAAAATTCCCAAAACTCGTGATAAAAAATACCCAAAACCACCCGAAAAGTCCTCATTTCCACATATATTTTCATCAGATCATGTACGCTTTACTAATATAGAAATTATTCACTATACTTCATATAAGTGCAAGCAAGCTAATACAACAATATAAAGGGTTAATCATCTTTGTTTTTTCTTCATAGAAAGGTGTACAGAATATCCACTTCAGACACCCAAAATTCCCAAATATAAGGATAAATTCCCAAATCTAGGGATAAATCCCCATACCTGGCAACACTGAGGTCGAGCCATATAAGACCCTTTACCAAGGTCCAAATAATACAAGAAAAAGGGAAAAAAGGGAAGTAAAAAACTCGGCTATAATACCAAAAGCCTGGGCGTGTAAGGCGAAATAGTCACTGGACCGGATAATCCGAACAACCGCCCGAGAAATCAAAGCAGGGCGTTCCAATTACCGCCCATACGTGGCTGAAAACTTAAAACACCAGACGGAAAGGCGTAGATGTTGATGTTTATGGAAGGGCCTGGATGTTGAAGATGATTTTGGTAGGGTTGAACTGGGGTTCAATTGGCCTTTAATAGGTCAAAATCTCTCTCTCTCTCTCTCTCTCTCTCTCTCTCTCTCTCTCACATATTAAAAGTTGATGTCAAGAACAGACACAAATACACCCTACAAGATGATCAGAAAAATCAAGAACTATCATAAACCAAATCTCTCTCTCTCTCCTCTCTCTCTCTCTCTCTCTCTCTCTCTCTCTCTCTCTCTCTCTCTCACACACACACACACACACACACATATTAAAAGTTAATGTCAAGAACAGACACAAATACACCCTACAAGATGATCAGAAAAAACAAGAACTATTATAAACCAAATCTCTCTCTCTCTCTCTCTCTCTCTCTCTCTCTCTCTCTCTCTCTCTCTCTCTCTCTCCCTGCAAACACTGCCAACGCTCGCAACTATGACCAAGAAGAGCAATTTATGTCGAGCGAAAGTTTCTTGCCGAAAGGTATGGTTTCTTGGGTTGCAATCGTCTCTCACTTTGACACAGTCAGGATATGATCGGAAAGTCTCTGAAAGTTTTCTCATTTCTCTCTCTCTCTCTCTCTCTCTCTCTCTCTCTCTCTCTCTCTCTCTCTCTCTCTCTCTCTCTCTCTCTTACTTCATTCCCTCCTTCTCACTAGCAGAGGACTCCACTACCTTAACCCTACCCTAAAAGATTTAGACTTCCTAAATCTCCAAAATTGGAGTGATGAAATTAGGCAAAATGACCTCAAGTCCACAACCAAGCAGACACTTAGATCCACGACACAAACATATTTCCTTGAAGGAAGTAACCTACTATCAGCTATCACGATGGCTGCAGCCCACAACAGTGAAGTAACTTTCATGTACACATTTCTCTAATTTATGTTAAAAACGGGAAGTATAGTTTATAATAAACTGCCTTTTTAGGAATGCAACCCAATCTCAAAAATGATCTTTGAACTATATGGCAAGTGGAGACTTCAGTGACGTTAAAACAGCATTCAAAGCAACATTAGCCCATCGGACGCTGTATGATACATGCATACCTTGAGTAAAACGATTCCACATTACCAGCCGCATCATAATACTGTTATACTTTCATATTTATACCCAAAAATTAAGATTTTTTATTTTCTTTTACTATAATCAAATGGCTTTGATCATTA